>NC_057419.1:127922666-128116465 GCF_019320065.1 Cervus canadensis | reverse complement strand
AGACAACCATTTTGCCTTTTTGCATTTCTTTTCCATGGGGATGGTCTTGATCCCTGTCTCCTGTACAATGTCATGAACCTCCGTCCATAGTTCATCAGGCTCTGTATCTATCAGATCTAGTCCCTTAAATCTATTTCTCACTTCCGCTGTATATTCATAAGGGATTTGATTTAGGTCATACCTGAATGGTCTAGTGGTTATCCCTACTCTCTTCAGTTTAAGTCTGAATTTGGCAATAAGGAGTTCATGATCTGAGCCACAGTCAGCTCCCGGTCTTGTTTTTGCTGACTGTATAGAGCTTCTCCATTTTTGGCTGCAAAGAATATAATCAACCTGATTTCGGTGTTGACCATCTGGTGATGTCCATGTGTAGAGTATTCTCTTGTGTTGTTGAAAGAGGGTGTTTGCTATGACCAGTGCGTTCTCTTGGCAGAACTCTACTAGCCTTTGCCCTGCTTCATTCCATACTACACTCTCGTAATAGGCTTCCCCAGTGGTTCAGTGGTAAAAGAATTTGTCCGCAATGCAGGGAGACAACAGGAGACGTGGGTCTGGCATTGGCTCTGGAAACCCTGGGTTAGGAAGATCCCCTGGAGGAGGGCATGGTACCCCACTCCAACAGAGAAGCCTGGTGGGCTGCAGTCCGTAGGGTCGCAAAGAGTCAGACATGACAAGCAACTGAGCACACATGCACGCACACTCTCATAATAAAGGGAAATTGTAGAGGCAATCCTACAGCTTCCAGCAGAGCATTTTATTGGGTGATTTCCACATTGTTAAGTATCTTTGATTTCATCACAAATTTACCTATCCTAATGTTTAATTTAATGTTAGTCCTATCCTAATTGAACTTGAGATTCAAGTATTAGAAATGCCATTGAGCCTTTTGACCTAGATGTTCCACTTCTATGAATCAATGCCAAATAAATTCTCTCTCATGTGAACTGAGATACCTGCGTAAACATACGCATTGTATCAATGTTAATAATAGCCAAGTATTAGAAACTATCTAAATATCCATCCATAAGGGACTACTTTATCCTCAATCCCTAGATCAGTGCTTCAGTTCAGTTCAGTTCAGTCGCTCAGTCGTGTCCGACTCTTTGCGACCCCATGAATCTCAGCACACCAGGCCTCCCTGTCCATCACCAACTCCCGGAGTTTGCTCAAACTCATGTCCATTGAGTCGGTGATGCCATCAGATCAGTGCTTAGGTGCTCAAAAAATATTTGTTGAGTGAATGAATGAATACATGGACATAACATGATTTATTCATACTAAGGAATTCTCTACAGCTATTTTTTAAAATGAGGTATATATGTATATATATACACACACACATATATATGTATATGTATATAGCATGTGTGCTAAGTTGCTTCAGTTGTGCTCGACTCTTTACAACCCTAAGGAGCCCACCAGGCTCCTCTGTCCATGGGATTCTCCAGGCAAGAATACTGGAGTGAGTTGCCATGCCCTCCTCCAGGGGATCTTCCTGACTGAGGGACTGAACCGGCATTTCTTACATCTCAAGCACTGGCAGACAGGTTCTTTACCACTAGCGTCACCTGGGAAGCCCCATATATGCATGTGCATGCATGCTAAGTCACTTCAATGGTGTCAGACTCTTTGAGACCCTATGGACTGCAGCCTGCCAGGCTCCTCTGTCCATGGGATTCTCCAGGCAAGAATACTGGAGTGGGTTGCCATGCCCTCCTCCAGGGGAGTCTTCCCGACTCAGGGATTGAACGCAGGTCTCTTATGTCCCTTGCATTGGCAGGTGGGTTCTTTTTTTTTTTTTTTTGCTTTTATTATTTTTTTTTCATTTATTTTTTATTAGTTGGAGGCTAATTACTTCACAACATTGCAGTGGGTTTTGTCATACATTGACATGAATCAGCCATGGAGTTACATGTATTCCCCATCCCGATCCCCCCTCCCACCTCCCTCTCCACCCGATTCCTCTGAGTCTTCCCAGTGCACCAGGCCCGAGCACTTGTCTCATGCATCCAACCTGGGCTGGTGATTTGTTTCACTATAGATAATATACATGCTGTTCTCTCGAAACATCCCACCCTCGCCTTCTCCCACAGAGTTCAAAAGTCTGTTCTGTATTTCTGTGTCTCTTTTTCTGTTTTGCATATAGGGTTATCATTACCATCTTTCTAAATTCCATATATATATGTTAGTATGCTGTAATGTTCTTTATCTTTCTGGCTTACTTCACTCTGTATAATGGGCTCCAGTTTCATCCATCTCATTAGAACTGATTCAAATGAATTCTTTTTAACGGCTGAGTAATATTCCATGGTGTATATGTACCACAGCTTCCTTATCCATTCATCTGCTGATGGGCATCTAGGTTGCTTCCATGTCCTGGCTATTATAAACAGTGCTGCGATGAACATTGGGGTGCACGTGTCTCTTTCAGATCTGGTTTCCTCAGGGTGTATGCCCAGAAGTGGGATTGCTGGGTCATATGGCAGTTCTATTTCCAATTTTTTAAGAAATCTCCACACTGTTTTCCATAGTGGCTGTACTAGTTTGCATTCCCACCAACAGTGTAAGAGGGTTCCCTTTTCTCCACACCCTCTCCAGCATTTATTGCTTGTAGACTTTTGGATAGCAGCCATCCTGACTGGCGTGTAATGGTACCTCATTGTGGTTTTGATTTGCATTTCTCTGATAATGAGTGATGTTGAGCATCTTTTCATGTGTTTGTTAGCCATCTGTATGTCTTCTTTGGAGAAATGTCTGTTTAGTTCTTTGGCCCATTTTTTGATTGGGTCATTTATTTTTCTGGAATTGAGCTGCAGGAGTTGCTTGTATATTTTTGAGATTAATCCTTTGTCTGTTGCTTCATTTGCTATTATTTTCTCCCAATCTGAGGGCTGTCTTTTCACCTTACTTATAGTTTCCTTTGTTGTGCAAAAGCTTTTAAGTTTCATTAGGTCCCATTTGTTTATTTTTACTTTTATTTCCAATATTCTGGGAGGTGGGTCATAGAGGATCCTGCTGTGATTCATGTTGGAGAGTGTTTTGGCAGGTGGGTTCTTTACCAGTAGTGCCACCTTGGAAGCCCATATATGCATGTACTTACATAGAAAAACTTCAAAAGCAAGTTGCAGAACAATTCTAACTATGAAAAAAAAATATATTTGTGTATGTATCTCTTTACCCCTATACATGAGACAGTGGGGGCCTCATGGTGGGGTCCTGGGAGTGGAGAGCAAGAGGACTTTAACATTTTATCACCTAAATGCTGCAGATTCTCAAATTTATATTTCCAGCTTCAACCACCAGACTTGTATGTTCAATTCATCATCCCTATGTGGATGTCTAATAGACACCTCAAATTAAGCATGCCCAAAGCCTAACTCCTATTCTTTCTCCACAAATCTACTTATTCTATAATTTCCTGTATCTCAGTGCATATGACAGTTCTTTTCTAGCTGCTTAGAGTCATCCATCTCTTATTTCTTGCACAGCCTTCATCTAATCTAACAGTGAGTCCTGTTGACTCTGCCTTCAAAATACATTCAAGAGGGACTTCCCTGGCAGTCCAATGGTTAGGGCTCTGCACTTCCACTGCAGGGGGCATGGATTCGATCCCTGGTCAGGGAACTAAGATCCTGCATGCCAAGTGGTATGGCTGAACAAACAAACACAAAAATACCTTCGAGATCCAAACACTTCTCACCATCTCTACCGATACCACACCCTAGTCTCAGCCACCAGCATCTCTTGCCTAGATTATCTCAGAGGCCTCTCGACTGACACCCCATCCCCCACCCCCGCTTTCCACTGTGCCTGGCTACAATCTATTTGTAAAATACCAGCCAATCTTTCTAATCAGTCCTTATGCCCTGCCCAGTTTGTACTTTGAGTGACCTGCAAGATCCAATGTATTAGTACTTTCTTGCCATGCAACAAATTACCTCCAAATTTAGCAGCTTAAAAGAAGACACATTTATAATCTCACAGTTTCTGTGGATCAGAAATCTGAGCATGGCTCAGCTGGGTCGCCTGGATGAGGATTTCTCACTAGGCTATGATCAGGGCATTGGTTGAGGTCTCACTCATCTCAAGGTTCAACTGGTGGGTTAAGATCTCCAGCTAAGGTGGCTCAGTGGTTGTTGGCAGGATCTGGATCCTCACAAGTTGCTTGGCTGAAGGCCTCAGCTCCTCACTGGCAGTTGGCCATAGGCTACCTTCAGCTGTTGTCCACATGGGCTTCTCCATAGGGCGTTTAGAACATGGCACCTGGCTTCATCAAAGTGAGCTACTAAGAGAACAAGAGACTACCAGAAAGTGGAAGCTTCAGCCTTTAAGAACCTAATCTTGGAAGTGACACCCCTTCAGTTTTGCCATCTTCTATGCATTCTATGCATCAGACATGACTGAGTAACTGAACTGAACTGAACTGAATTCATTAGATCCAGTCCCCAGCCAGGGGGAGGGTTACACAAGGGTTTTTGCACCAGGAGGTGGGGACCATCGGGGACCATGTCAGAAGCTGCCTGTCACAGACTAGACCATCTGTTGTACTACATATCCTTTCCCGTAACTCTCTGATCTCATCTCCTATTGACTCTCCCTCTTGTACTCTGTGCTGGAGCCACACAGGCATCCTTATGGTTTCTTGAAATGGCAGGCATTGCCCATCATCAGAGCACTTGCTTTTCCCTCTCCCTGGAAGGCTCCTCACCACATAGCTTCATTGCTTTATTCCCTCACCTCCTTTGGGTCGTGCCCAATGTCAGCTTCTATTAGGTCTTCCTTGACCTCTCTGTTTAAAATGGTAACCCTCCCTCCTATCTAAATTACCCTTCTTTACTTTTCTCCAAAGGGCATATTTTATGTGCTTTATATGTATTTATGTAGTTATTCTGTTTAGCGTCTGTCTTTCACACTAAAGTTTAAGTTCCATGCATGCATGCTGTCACTTCAGTCATGTCCGAGTCTTTGTGACCCCATGGACTATAGCCCGCCAGGTTCCTCTGTCCGTGGGATTCTGCAAGCAAGAATACTGAAGGGTTGTATTCAGAATAGAAGGGTTGTCATGCCCTTCTCCAGGGGAATCTTTCCAGCTCAGAGAGGTAATCCGCGTCTCCTGCAACTTCTGCATTGCAGGCAGATTCTTCACCCACTGAGCCACCTAGGAAGATCCAGGTTCTGTAAGGGCAGTACATTTTGTCTGCTTTGTTCACTATTCTGTCTTCAATACTTAGGGCTGTGCTGTCTAATAGAAATAAGATACAATTACATATGTAATTTTAAATTTATTAGAAGCCACATTAAAATTCAGTAAAAAGAAAGTGGTGAAATATATTTTCAGAGTGTATTTTCTTTGACCCAATATATCCAAAATGCTGTCATTTCAACATGAAATCAATATATAGGCAGACCTCGTTTTATTGCACTTTGCAGATACTGCGTTTTTAAGTCAATTGACAGTTTGCATTAAAGGAATCCACTGTTGTTATTTTTCCAACATTTGTTCACTTCATGTCTCTGTGTCACGCTTGGGTAATTCTCACAATATTTCAAACTTTTTCTATTTGTTATGATGATCTGTAATCAGTATCTTTGATGTTACTGTTGCAAAAAGATTACAACCTGCTCTGGGCTCAGGTGATGGTTGGCATCTTTTGACTATAAATTACTTTTTAATTAAAGTGTGTACATTGTGTTTTAGACATAATGTTATTGCACACTATATATAAACTGCAGTATGGTATAAACATGACTTTTTTGCCCACACCAAGTGACATGTGGGATCTTAGCTCTCCCACTAGGGATCGAACCCATCCATGTGCTTTGCATTGGGAGCATGGAGTCTTAACCACTGGACCACCAGGGAAGTCCCTAAACTTGACTTTTATATGCATTGGAAAACCAGAAAACTCAAGTGATATTTGCTTTATTGCAGTGGTCTGGAACCAAACCCACAATATCTCTAAGGTATGCCTGTAAAAATTGTTACTGAGATTTTTGTTTTTACTTTTTTTTATAGTAAGTCTTCAAAATCTAGGCTTCACCTTACATTGTTCAGATACTAAATTTTCATCAGAAATCCATGATCTGTATTTAGATTCATAGTACTAGTTGAAAGAGTAGATTCACACATCTAAATTGTTTAAAAGTTTTCTAGTAACTGTATCATATATTTAGTTTTTATATTTAAATATACATTAAGTAAAATTATAAATTCAGTTCTTCACTTGCACAAGCTTCATTCCATGTGTGGCTAGTGACTACTACATTGGGCAATTGGCTTAGAACAGTGCCCAGTACATCAGGGTCAATCAATAATTAATTGAAATATGCAAATTTATTGTGTGAGGCTTTTCCAAAGAGAAGATATTCACGGTTAGTTAGATGAGACAAATAAAGCAAAATGAAAACAATCATGATGCCATGCCCACTTCTTTGTATTGAGGCATTTGTAGCAAGCACACTGTAATTGTGGAGCGCTGTAGAAACTCCAAAGCACATTTATATCCATTAGCTCTTGCAGTCCTCAACACAGTCTTGAGAGGTACATAAAGCCAAGACTGTTTTTCCCATTTTACAGATGAAGAAACTGAGAAAACTAAGTCCTATGTTATTTGGCAGAGCAAGAAAGAGAACCCGGGTCTTCTAGTTCTTTGCAGTACACCAGATAGTGTCAGGTAACCAGAATGGCCTTGAGAGGAACTCCATCTTACTTCATCTCATTATGGATCCATCATCCATGAATTTGTAGTGATGGTGTGTGATTGGATACAATAATATATGCAATATAGGGGTATCTGAAAATGTTAAGAGCCCTATTACAAGTATGAGACATTCTAAATTATATAAGCGTTATTGTGTGTACACTGACAGCCTATTGCACCACTTGAAATAATAGGAGGTTTCTTATTCCCCTGTCAAAGCCACAAACCTCACCCTCTTTGTTACTTTTTCTGAATCCACCTCCTTCAAAGAGTGTAATAAAAATCTTCTACCCATAAATTGTTTGTGAATTTAAGGATAACCTTTTCCCCTACTGGAGGCTAATGATATGTCTCTGAAAATGCAAATGTAGGGGTCTTGAGTATTTCAAAGGTTGTAGAAAGTACTAGGTGTTACTTTGTACTGTAAATGCATGTTTCTGAATGGGAAACTCGTGAGAGACTGAATGGTCCAGGCTAGGGCAGGAAGATGAGGGTTTGACGCTGGGCAAGATGAGTGGAAACCATCTCTGGTGCAGAGCTGAAAAGAGCAAAGGACGACTTTCAGAGGCCTTTAGGGGCAGATAGATTGTATCAGAAAACTGCAGGGACTAGGATCAGAGCAAGGACAAGCATAGGGAAGGCAGACACTTGGAGCTGGAGCAGATTTTAGAAATCACCTAATGACTAGATTCTAGTTCAAACTGCTTCTCTGTTATAGGAGGCAAGACGGGGTTAAATTCAGACACAGGAAAAGAAACCACTTAGGAGAAGGGGCCAGTTACAGGCCAGAGAAAGCACATGGCTTGACACCTAGTAGGAGTACAGTCAACATTTATTGAACAGAGACTTTTCTGGTGGTCCAATGGCTAAGACTCTGTACTCCTAATGCAGGGGGCTGGGTTCGATCCCTTGTCAGGGAACTAGATCCTGCATGCTGCAACTAAGAGCCAGCACAGCCAAATAAATAAATAAACATATTTTTTAAAAGTTTACTGAACAAAAAGAACCTTACTTCTGCTGATGCCAAAAAGGGCTCTTCATGGTAATAAATGCAACCAAGCCTGGAGGGCACACTAAGGGGAGAGGAGAGGAGTGAACTTTTACTGAGCTCCTACCATATTCCAGGCATCATGATCACTGTGATCTGACCACCCTGGAGAATTCACAGGAACACAACAACCCAAATGGTCAGGGCCGGTGAGAGGGTTTATAATCAACATGAACAGAATAGCATAGTGGGTATGCAGTAGGGCACAAGAGTCTAATTGAACTAGTTCAACTTCTGGTTTTCTACTCTCTAGCAAAGTAAGCATAAGCAGCTCACTTTCCCCCATTGGAAAAAATGGGAATAACAATTAGTATCTGACTTTCATGTTTATGGAAATTTAATGAAAGAAGGTGTCTGGCACACAGTAAGCCATCAAATAAACATTGGTTGTCTGTGGCAGAGGTTATGTTTCCCAAAGATGCTAGAGCGTGATCTCCCATCCCATGTGCTCTTTTACATATATATATGTGTGTGTGTATATATATATATGTGTGTGTGTGTATATATATATATATATATAAGCTTGTTTATTTATTTATTTTTGTCTGTGCTGGGTCTTCATTGTTGCCCCAGGGTGTTCTCTAGTTGTGGTGTAGGGCTTTTCATTGCGGTGGCTTCTCTTGTTGTGGAGTGCTGGCTGTAGGGTGTGAGGGCTTCAGTAGTTGTGGCACATGAGCTCAGTAGTTGCAGCTCCTGGGCTCTAGAGCACAGGCTCAATAGTTGTGGCCCACAGGCTTAGCTGCTTCAAGGTATGTGGGATCCTCCTGGACCAGGGATCAAACCCATGTCCCCTGCATTGGCAGGCAGATTCTTTACCACTGAGCCACCAGGGAAGCACCAACATGCTCTTTTTACAACAGGACTTTGATGCTTTGGCCTCAAGGTGAGACCAGCTACATAATTTTCTGGGTTCAGTGTGAACTGCAAATGCAGGACCCCTTACTTGAAATGTATTCAAAATTTTACTTTTACACTTACAATGACAGGAGAACATTAAACCACCAAGCATGGGGTCCTTCTGATGGTGGGGCCCTGTGAGACTGTCTGAGTAGCACACCCATGAGGCCACAGGTCTGTGTTGCCTCTCCCAGAATCCCAGTGGGCTTGTGACCATGGCAGAGTGACACAATGTGACTTCTGAGGAGAGATCATAAAAAGTGATACACTGTCTATCTGGTTCTTTGTTGATACCCTTTTGGAGCCCTGAGCTGCCTTTATAAGCAATCTATCTGTCTCCAGGATACAATGCATGGAGGAAGCCCAGAATGACCCCTGTGGAGAGGTCACCTGGAGAGACCCTGAGGCTACATGAAATGAAAAGAATGCCTGGGCAATCTCCTTCTACTATGGTGCCTCTGCAATTCCAGCTTCAATCACCATGGGGGACCACAATCACATGTGAAATTCAGCAAGAACCATCCAGCTGAGCCCTTCCTGAAATTCCTGACCCACGAAAACCAAGAACAATAATAAAATAAGTGTTGTTTTTCTAAGTTACTAAGTTTTGGGGTGATGTGTTATGTAACAATGGATAACTGGAACACTATCATTAAAACAAGGAATTAAAACAGCCAGTAACAGGAGCAGAAGTGATATAGCAGAATGAAAGGAACTGTGTCTGAATGTGTGAAACTTGTTTGGTTCCTGTCTCAATCAAACTAGCTTTAAGAGAATTTTGAGACAATAGGAAATATTTGAATCTGGACTGGGTATTAAATGATATTAAGGAATAATTGTTCATCTTGTTAAATATGACCATAGCATGATGACTATGTTAAAGACAGTCTTCAGAGATTTGAGATGCATACTGAAGTATTTACAAATGAAATGACGTGACCTGGGATTTACTTAAAATTTACTTGGCACTGAAAGTGCCAAGATCATTCAATGGGGGAAAATGTAGTTTCTTAAGCAATGGTGCTGGGACAATCAGATTTCCACATGCATAAGGATAAATTTGGATTCTTTTTTCACTCCATAGATGAAAATTAACTCAAAATAGATCAATAATCTAGTTATAAGCAGTAAATCTGTAAAACTATTAGAAAAAAACATAGATGTATATCTTTATGACCTTTAATTTGGGGATGGACTCTTGATTTGACACCAAAACCAAAAGCACCAGAAGAAGAAGATAGATAACTTGGACTTTATCAAAATTAAAAATGTTTGTGCATCAAAGTACATTATCAAGAAGGTAAAGAGTGGGAAAAATATTTGAAAAATCATATGTCTTTTAAAAGTTTAGTATCCAGTATAAAGAATTCTTATAACTCAACAAGAGACAAAACTCAATCAAAAAATGGGCAAAAGAAAAAAAAATGGGCAAAAGACTTGAACAAACATTCCTCCAAAGACATACAAATGGCCAAGTAACACATGAAAGGATGCTCAACATCATTGGTCATTGAAGATATGCAAATTAAAACCACAATGAGATACCACTTCCCATCCACTAGGATGACTATAATGAAAATAATAATAATAAAGAAAAAATAATCATAATAAAAAAGAGACTGAGCTGCTGAATCTACTAGCCCTGCACTTCGAACTTCTGGTTGTTCAAGACCATATGTATTCTCATTGGTTAAGTAACTTTTTTAGAAATTGGGGTGTAGTTTCTTTACAATGTTGTGTTACTTTCTGCTGTACAATGAAGTGCATCAACCATATGTATACATTTATCCCCTCCCTCTTGGACCTCCCTCTCACCTCTGATTCTACCCCTCTAGGTCATCAGAATAGTATGAAAAGGCAAAAAGATAGGACACTGAAAGATGAACTCCCCAGGTCGGTAGGTGCCCAATATGTTACCAAAGATCACTGGAGAAATAACTCCAGAAAGAATGAAGAGACAGAGCCAAAGCAAACACAGCACACAGTTGTGTGATGGTGATGGAAGTGACCGGTGATGGAAGTAAAGTCCGATGCTGTAAAGAGCAATATTGCATAGGAACCTGGAATGTTAGGTCCATGAATCAAGGCAAATTGGAAGTTGTCAAACAGGAGATGACAAGAGTGAATGTCAACATTCTAGGAATCAGCAAACTAAAATGGACTGGAATGGCTGAATTTAACTCAGATGACCATTATATCTACTACTGTGGGCAAGAATCCCTTAGAAGAAATGGAGTAGCCATGATAGCCAACAAAAGAGTCTGAAATGCAGTACTTGGATGCAATCTCAAAAATGACAGAATGATCTCTCTTCATTTCCAAGGCAAACCATTGAATATCACAGTAATCCAAGTCTATGCCCCAACTAGTAATGCTGAAGAAGTTGAAGTTGAATGGTTCCATGAATACCTACAAGACCTTCTAGAACTAATACCCAAAAAAGATATCCTTTTCATTATAGGGGACTGGAGTGCAAAAATAGGAAGTCAAGAAACACCTGGAGTAACAGGCAAATTTGGCCTTGGAGTACAGAATGAAGCAGGGCAAAGGCTAGTAGAGTTCTGCCAAGAGAACGCACTGGTCATAGCAAACACCCTCTTCCAACAACACAAGAGAAGACTCTACACATGGACATCACCAGATGGTCAACACAGAAATCAGATTGATTATATTCTTTGCAGCCAAAAATGGAGAAGCTCTATACAGTCAGCAAAAACAAGACTGGGAGCTGACTGTGGCTCAGATCATGAACTCTTTATTGCCAAATTCAGACTTAAATTGAAGAAAGTAGGGAAAACCACTTGACCATTCAGGTATGACCTAAATCAAATCCCTTATGATTATACAGTGGAAGTGAGAAATAGATTCAAGGGATTAGATCTGATAGACAGAGTGCCTGTTGAACTATGGACAGAGGTCCATGACATTGTACAGGAGACAGGGATCAAGACCATTCCAAAGAAAAAGAAATACAAAAAAGCAAATGGCTGTCTGAGGAGGCCTTACAAATAGCTGTGAAAAGAAGAGAAAAAAAAGCAAAGGAGAAAAGGAAAGATATACCCATTTGAATGCAGAGTTCCAAAGAATAGCAAGCAGAGATAAGAAAGCCTTCCTCAGAGATCAGTGCAAAGAAATAGAGGAAAACAATAGAATGGGAAAGAATGGGAAAGACTAGAGATCTCTTCAAGAAAATTAGAGATACCAAGGGAACATTTCAGGCAAAGATGGGCTCCATAAAGGACAGAAATGGTATGGACCTAGCAGAAGCAGAAGATATTAAGAAGAGGTGGCAGGAATACACAGAAGAACTATACAAAAACGACCTTCATGACCCAGATAATCACGATGGTGTGATCACTCACCTAGAACCAGACATCCTGGAATGTGAAGTCAATTGGGCCTTAGAAAGCATCACTACAAACAAAGCTAGTGGAGGTGTTGGAATTCCAGTTGAGTTATTTCAAATCCTAAAAGATGATGCTGTGAAAGTGCTGCACTCAATATGCCAGCAAATTTGGAAAAGTCAGCAGTTGCCACAGGACTGGAAAAGGTCAGTTTCATTCCAATCCCAAAGAAAGGCAGTGCCAAAGAATGCTCAAACTACCGCACCATTGCACTCATCTCACACGCTAGTAAAGTAATGCCCAAAGTTCTCCAAGCCAGGCTTCAATAATATGTGAACTGTGAACTTCCGAATGTTCAATCTGGTTTGAGAAAAGGCAGAGGAACCAGAGATCAAATTGCCAACATCCACTTGATCATCAAAGAAGCAAGAGAGTTCCAGAAAGTCATCTATTTCTGCTTTATTGACTATGCCAAAGCCTTTGACTGTGTGGATCACAATAAACTGTGGAAAATTCTTCAAGAGATGGGAATACCAGACCACCTGACCTGAGAAACCTGTATGCAGGTCAGGAAGCACCAGTTAGAACTGGACATGGAACAATAGACTGGTTCCAAATAGGAAAAGGAGTACATCAAGCCTGTGTATTCTCACCTTGCTTATTTAACTTATATACAGAGTACATCATGAGAAACGCTGGGCTAGAAGAAGCACAAGCTGGAATCAAAATTTCCAGGAGAAGTATCAGTAACCTCAGATATGCAGATGACACCACCCTTATGGCGAAAGTGAAGAAGAACTAAAGAGCCTCTTGATGAAAGTGAAGGAAGGGAGAAGGAAATGGCAACCCACTCCAGTATTCTTGCCTGGAAAAGTCCATGGACAGAGGAGTCTGGCGGGCTGAAGTCCATGGGATTACATGACTGAGCATGTGTGCACAAGGGTGGAGGGAAATGGGTTGGTAGCAATAAAGTGGTAGAACTAAAAAAAAAAAAAAAAAAAAGAAAGTGAAAGAGGAGAGTGAAAAAGTTGGCTTAAAACTCAACATTCAGAAAACTAAGATCATGGCATCTGGTCCCATCAGTTCATGGCAAATAGATGGGGAAACAGTGGAAACAGAGACAGACTATTTTTTTGGGCTCCAAAATCACTGCAGCCATGAAATTAAAAGACATTTACTCTTTGGAAGAAAAGTTATGACCAAACTAGACAGAATATTAAAAAGCAGAGACATTACTTTGCCAACAAAGGTCTGTCTGGTCAAGGCTATGGTCTTTCCAGTGGTCATGTATGGATGTGAGAGTTGGACTATAAAGAAAGCTGAGCGCTGAAAAATTGATGCTTTTGAACTGTGGTGTTGGAGAAGACTCTTGAGAGTCCCTTGGACTGCAAGGAGATCCAACCAGTCCATCCTAAAGGAGATCAGTCCTGGGTGTTCACTGGAAGGACTGATGTTGAAGCTGAAACTCCAATACTTTGGCCACCTGATTTGGAAAGCTGACTCATTTGAAAAGACCCTGAAGCTGGGAAAGATTGAGGGCAGGAGGAGAAGGGGATGACAGAGTATGAGATGGTTGGATGTCATCACTGACTCAATGGACATGAGTTTGAGTAATCTCTGGGAGTTGGTGATGAACAGGGAGGCCTGGCGTGCTGCAGTCCATGGGGTCGCAAAGAGTCGGACACGACTGCATGACTGAACTGAACTGAGGTCATCAGTGATCACCAAGCTGAGTTCCCTGTGCTATACAGCAGATTCCCACTAGCTATCTATTGTACACGTGGTAGTGCATATATGTAAATCTCATAAATAAATAGAAGGAAGGGAGAGAGAAAGGGGGGGGGAGAAGAAAATAGCAAGCATTGGCCAGGATGTGCAGGAATTGGAATACTCATACATTGCTTGTGGGAATATAAAATGGTGCAGCTGCTATAGAAAAACATTTTGGCGATTCTTTGGAAAGTTAAACATGGAATTACCATATGATCAAGCAATTCGTTTCCTAGGTATTGATATATATCCAAGAGAAATGAAAGCATATGTCCATACAGAAACTTTACATGAATGTTTATAGCAGCATTATTCATAATAGCCAAAAGGTGGAAACAGCCCAAATGTTCATCAGTAGATGAATGGGTAAGGAAATTTTGGTCTAGCATATAATGAAATATCTTCATCCATAAAAAGAAGTGCTGATAAATGTTATAATTTGGATGAACCCTGAAAACATTATGCTAAGTGAAAGAAGCCAGACACAAAAAGTCACATATCATATGATTCTATTTACATGAAATACCCAGAAAAGGCAAATCCATAGAGACAGAAAGCAAATTAATGGTTGCCAGGGATTGGCGGAGGGGGAAATGGGGAGTAATTGCTTAATGGACATAGAGTGTTCTTCTAGGATGATAAATAAGTTCTGAAACTAACAGAGAGACGGTAGTTGCACAGCATTTTGACTGCACTAAATGTCACTGAATTGTACATTTTAAAATTATTAACTATAGAATATTATTCCAGTTTTAAAAAGAAGGAAATTCTGTCATGTAATCCACATGGCTGAACCTTGAGGACATTATGCTAAGTGAAATAAGCCAGTCACAAAAGGACAAATAGTGTATGATTCCACTTACATAAGATACCTAGAGTGGTCAAAATTACAGGAACAGAAATAGAATGGTGGTTGCCAGAGCCTGGGGAGAGGAGGAAATGGGGAGTTGTTCAATGGGTATACAGTTTCAGTTTTAGTAGAAGAAAAAGTTCTAGAAATCTGTTACACAGCGGTGTGATTGTAGTTTACACTACTGATAAATACACTTAAAAATGGTGAAGAGAGTAGATTTTTTAAATAATTTTATTTATTTTTGGCTGTGCTGAGTCTTTGTTGCTGCACAGGCTTTTCTTTAGTTGTAGAGAGCAGGGGCTACCCTCTAGATGTGGTGTGCAGGCTTCTCATTGCAGTGGCTTCTCTTGTTGCAGAGAAAGGGCTCTAGGGCGTGCGGGCTTCAGTACTTGCAGTTCCAGGTCTCTAGAGCACAGGCTCAATATTTGTGGCACACGGGCTTAGCTGCTCTGAGGCATGTTGGATCTTCCTGGATCAGGGATCTAACCCGTGTCTCCTGCATTGGCAGGCAGGTTCCTATTCACTGAGCCACCAGGGAAGCCCAAGAGTAAATTTTATATTATGTGTTTTATCACAAATAATTTTTAAATAAAAAACTGGTTAGCTGTATGTTATTCAAATTTAACCTTAAAAAGCACTACAGCAAAAAAAAAAAAATGGAGTCATGGTGGTAGGTGAAACTAGTTTAGCAAAAAGCTGATAATTGTTGAAGTGGGTTAAGGGTATCTGAAGATTCATTATACTGGTCTCTCTTCTTTTGTGCATGTTGTATATAAAATTTTCCATAATGAAAAGTCAAGAGAGAAATGGTGCTTGTAAAACTATATAATACATATTGTCCGGTTTCAGGAATTTCTCTAAAGTTACTCTAAAAGTCTAGAGTAAATCATGCCCTGACAAACTGCCTATGTCTGCTGATTTGGCATGAATCAGGTGGCAAAAAAATAGACTGCCAAGAAAAACAGAAAGTGTTGGGAACGCTGATGCCTAAGGGAACACACTCATATAATTGTTCTTATGTGATAATCTGCCTTTTAAAATGGCGTGCTATACCCAACAGCTACTAAAAGTCCATAAAAGATCACCAAGAGAAGGAAAACATGACAGTCCGAAAATTAATGCATAGACAGCATTTATCAACTAAACATCTTACTAAAATGTATTGTCCTCATCCGTGACTACAGTTTCTGTGACACTCAGAATTATGTGTTAAACAAATGTACCGCCAGGGCTGCCATACTGAATACTGAACAATTCTAGAGAACTCCAACCACATCCTAGGCTATGTGAGTGGCACCCCCTAGGGACGTGGATGGACAACTTGTTCAGTCCCATGCAAGTGGTCCGATGCTGTATTAACTCATTCTCCTCACTCCCCAGGGATATTTTGGTTGGGAAAAAAGTTATAAACAAATAAACAAAATAAACAAAACCCAGAGTCTTGGAGTGCTCAAATGAAGTCTTTTTTTAAAATCTGTTATATTTCTTTAATTCATATAAGTGCTACTTTGTGGTTTTTAAAAAATATTTTATTTATTAGTTAGTTTGGCTGTGTCAGATCTTCATAGCTACACACAGATGTTTCACAAATTAAGGTGTGGGATCTTAGTTCCCGGATCAGGGATTGAACCTGCGTCCCCTGCATTGGAAGACCATCCTTAACCACTGGACCACACGGGAAGTCTTTCAAATGGAGTCTTAATCTAACAAAAACAAAGTTAAAATTTCTAATTACAAGTGAATAATGTCCATTTATAGATGAATGTATAAAGAAGATGTGGTACATATGTACAATGGAACATGACTCAGCCATAAAAAGGAATGAAATAATGCCATTTGCAGTGACATGGATGGACCTGGACATTGTCATACTAAGTGAAGTATATCAGAAAGAGATAGACAACGTATATCACTTATATGTGGAATCTAAAGAATGATAAAATGAACTTATTTACAAAACAGAAACAGATTCACAGACATAGAAAACAAACTATGGTTACCAAAGGGGAAAGGTGTAGGGGAGGGATAAACTGGGAGTTTGGGATTGACAAGTATACACTGTGCTGTGTACTTAGTCGCTCAGTTATGTACACCTCTTTGCAGTCCCATGGCTCCTCTGTCCATGGGGATTCTCCAGGCAAGAATACAAAACTAGGTTGCCATGCACTCCTCAAGGGGATCTTCCCAACCCAGAGACTGAACCTAGGTCTCCCACATTGCGGGTGGATTCTTTACCTACTGAGTCACCAGGTAAGCCCTACACACTAATATATTTAAAATAAATAACCAACAAGGACCTACTGTATAGCACAGGGAACTCTGCTCAATATCCTGTAATAACCTAAACGGGGAAATAATTTGAGAAAGAATAGATATATGCATTGTTGTTCAGTCACTAAGTCATGTCCGACTCTTTGCAACCCCATGGACTGCAGCACACCAGGCCTCCCTGTCCCTCACTATCTCCTGGAGTTTGCCCAGGATCATGACTATGAATACTGCCTTCTCGTGGTGAAGGGGCTTGTGTAACTCAGTGAAGCTATGGGCAAGTTAGACCTCTTACCTGAGAGAAGTTAGACCTCTCTCCTGATCCACAGACTTATATAACACATCCAAGTGCCTACTCAACCAACCCTACCTGAATTTAGTAGAGGTGTGTTAAAATTAATCTGCCCCAAATAAACCTTCTCATCTTGCCCTACAATTGTTCCAGAGGCTTACACATCTCAGTGAATGGCAACTCCGTGTTTCCAGTTGTTCAGGCCCAAAACCTTGGAGCCAACGCTACATTTGTCTCACACCCTACATCCAGTCCATCAGCATATTCTGCTGTCTCTACCTTCTCTGTATAAGATCATTTCTCACCATCTCCGCTGCCAATACTCTGGTCCAAAGGGCCATCCTCTCTTACTTAGGTGCTCCTTGGGTCTTCTTGCTCGCAGGTACCACTCCTTCAGTTTGTTCACAGCATGAGAGCCAGTGAGGTGCTGTTCAAAGGAAAGTCAGACCACAGCAGCCTGCTCAAGACTCCACTGACCCCTCATTTCTTTTTTTTTTTTTTCCATTTATTTTTATTAGTTGGAGGCTAATTACTTTACAATATTGTAGTGGTTTTTGCCATACATTGACATGAATCAGCCATGGATTTACATGTGTTCCCCATCCTGAACTCCCCTCCCACCTCCCTCCCCATCCCATCCCTCTGGGTCATCCCAGTGCACCAGCCCCGAGCATTTGTCTCATGCATCCAACCTGGACTGGCGATCTGTTTCACAATTGATAATATACATGTTTCGATGCTGTTCTCTCAGATCATCCCACCCTCGCCTTCTCCCATAGAGTCCAAAAGTCTGTTCTATACATCTGTGTCTCTTTTTCTGTCTTGCATATAGGGTTATCGTTACCATCTTTCTAAATTCCATATATATGTGTTAGTATACTGTATTGGTCTTTATCTTTCTGGCTTACTTCACTCTGTATAAGGGGCTCCAGTTTCATCCATCTCATTAGAACTGATTCAAATGTGTTCTTTTTAATGGCTGAGTAATATTCCATGGTGTATATGTACCACAGCTTCCTTATCCATTCATCTGCTGATGGGCATCTAGGTTGCTTCCATGTCCTGGCTATTATAAACAGTGCTGCGATGAACATTGGGGTGCATGTGTCTCTTTCAGATCTGGTTTCCTCAGTGTGTATGCCCAGGAGTGGGATTGCTGGGTCATATGGCAGTTCTATTTCCAGTTTTTTAAGAAATCTCCACACTGTTCTCCATAGTGGCTGTACTAGTTTGCATTCCCACCAACAGTGTAAGAGGGTTCCCTTTTCTCCACACCCTCTCCAGCATTTATTGCTTGTAGACTTTTGGATAGCAGCCATCCTGACTGGCGTGAAATGGTACCTCATTGTGGTTCTGACCCCTCATTTCACTCAGCAAAAGCCAAAGTCCTGACAGGGGTTTATGCCCTCCAGTGACCATTCTGCCCTTCTCACTATCCTCATGTGGGAACTTCCGGTTTGGCTTTCCTGCTGTTTCTCAAACAAGCCAGGCAGGCTCCAGCCTCCAGGCATTTGCCCTTGCTGTCCCTCCTGTCTGGAATGCTGTTACCTCAGACATCCTGGAGGCTCCCTCTCTGCCCACTTTCAACCTTTGCTCAAATGCCACCTTCTCAGTGAGACCTTTCCTAAACAACCTATCTAAGCTTGCAACCCAGCTCTGCCCTCAGACTCCCTATTTTTTCTCTTCCCTGTTTTATTTTTTTCCCAAAGCACCCTATTACCTATATATTTTCTTTAGTGTTGATCTTTTCCCAGCTCTGTGTGAGAAGAATTTTCGTCCTTTTTTTTTTTCATCGCTTATATTCACAGCACCTAGAAGAGTGCTTGGCACATAGCTGGTGCTCAATAAATATTTGTCAAATGACTGAATAATGTCAAACTCCTATTCAGCACAATTGTTTATAGTATGAAGAAACTGTGTGATCAGAAGACACAGAAGTATTGTTCTCATCTCTAAGTATTGCTTTTTATACCACATTTTATAATAAAACTTGAAAACACAAGATATCTGAGCTTAATATATTTTGTTCTTTTATACATATATTTTTAAAAGTCTTTGTGGAATTTGTTTCAATTTTGCTTCTGTTTTATGTTTTGTGTGTTTTGGCTCTGAGGCATGTGGGATCTTAGCTCTCCAACCAGAGATCAAAAGTGCTCCCCCCTGCATTGGAAGGCAAAGTTTTAGCCAGTGGGCCACCAGGGAAGTCCCTGTATTTTGTTCTTAATGAAATAAAAATAATTTAATCTTCTAAATGTGTTATTGTAAGTATTTTGGTGTCTTATAAAATGTATAAAGCCTATGAATCAAATTGTAATCATTTCTTAGGGCAATTAATCTCCCAGTAAAACGCTTTTGTTGTTTGATTTTCTACTTTAATTCAAATGGGCATTATCTTGAGCTGTTGGTGGAGTTCCAGCCACACATGATAATTTTAATTTTGGTCAAATACACTCGGGAAATGCTGCTTAGTCTATTATCTTGTGTGAAACTACTCCATCTCCTTGGTCCTTTACCAGATTTTCTGGACTGCTACCAGCTGGGTGACTTCAATGGTCTCTTGTTCTTCTGTTTTGCAAGTCAGCCTGAATCTCTCGTCAAGTGCTTGCTGTAGCATTTGCTTTTCTGCTAGTATTAATAGTTAGAGAGCAATTTTTCCCTCTTAAAAAATTTATTTTTTTGTATCTAAGACTTAATGGCTATTGACTTCAGTTTCATATTTCTCATGTAATAGCTGGAAATGTCTAAAGGGTCTATATACGTTGGACTTCTTGTTCTCTCCACATGAAAAGTTTTCAAGATTTTCTTTCTCTGTAATTATGACTGTTAGTCCATTTGAAACTTTGGGTCTGGTGTCAGCCTAAATGTTAAATTCTTTCTTCCTGTCCTTTTTGCAAAAGCTAAACATTTGAACAAATATAATATATACATATAATTATGTATATATCACATTTGTGCATGTATTTATATTTTTGTTCATTATAACAAATTTTGAATAATCTGTTAATTAGTATCATGAATAATTAAAATATATTCCATACACACACACACATACACATGGCTTCCCTGATGGCTCAGTGTTTAAAGGATCTGCCTCCATGCAGGAGACACAGGAGACCCTTGTATATGTGTGAATATGTATGTGTGTGTATATGTATACATATATACACACACAAAGTCCGTGTATATACTTCCCATGCATATTTTTCTACTTTTGCTGTATATATGTATTTTATTCATAAACAGTATGTAGTATCTCCCCCTCTTTCATGGCCCATCTTCTAAAGTAAATAAGCTTCCACCGCTTCTTCCTTTGTTTCTTAGCTACTTGCCACCTAGACTCTCATCTCTGCATGACACAATCTTCTCATCTGAAAGTAATCACCATATTCAATAACTTTTTCTCAGTCCTGATTACCTGACTTCACAGTGTTCCTCATCCCCTCCCTCTTAAATCTCTTCTCTGACGGCCTGGAGTCTGTGACATGATGAAAAGGTGGAACTCAGGGCAAATATCCTGCTTTGGAACTTCCTATTTGCAGGCTAGTTTTCTTCCCAATCTCTGGCTTCACAAATCCTAAGTGCATTTTTAGCTGGATGTTCTGTTGTTTCGTAAGGTGAACAGGTCTGAAATATATAGCTCCTTATCTTCCACACAGCCTGCTTCCCTAGCTTCTCTCTTTCTGTCAATGACAGCATCACCAGACATAAAACCTGAGTCATCTCTGACTCCTTTCTTGACTTCACACCCACACTCTGTCAATCACCCAGCCTTGTTGATTCTTTTTTTTAATATTTGAATTTATGAAATCTTTCAAACACATAGAATGAAGCATAGAATAAACACGTATTTAACCACTGCTCAGTTCAGTTCAGTTCAGTCGTTCAGTCGTGTCCGACTCTTTACGACCCCATGGACTGCAGTATGCCAGGCCTCCCTATCCATCACCAACTCCTGGAGTTTACCCAAACTCATGTCCATTGAGTCAGTGATGCCATCCAACCATCTCATCCTCTGTCGTCCCCTTCTCCTCCCACCTTCAATCCCTCCCAGCATCAGGGTCTTTTCAAATGAGTCAGCTCTTCGCATCAAGAGGCCAAAGTATTGGAGTTTCAGCTTCAGCATCAGTCCTTCCAATGAATATTCAGGACTGATTTCCTTTAGGATGGACTGGTTGGATCTCTTTGCTGTCCAAGGGACTCTCAAGAGTCTTCTCCAACACCACAGTTCAAAAGCATCAATTCTTCAGTGCTCAGCTTTCTTTACAGTTCAACTCTCTCATCCATACATGACTAATGGAAAAACCATAGCTTTGACTGTATGGATCTTTGTTGGCAAAGTAATGTCTCTGTTTTTTAATATGTTGTCTAGGTTGGTCATAACTTTCCTTCCAAGGAGTAAGCGTCTTTTAATTTCATGGCTGCAGTCACCATCTGCAGTGATTTTGGAGCCCATGACATATATTAATATTTTTCCATATGGGCTTCAGAGGTTTTCTTTTTAAAGTTTTTTCTAGTTTTATTGAGATATAATTGACATATATCTCTGTATAAGTTTAATGTGTACAGCATAATGACTTGGTGCACTTACATTGTGGAATAATTACCACAATAAGTTATCATCTCATGTAATTACAAATGTAACTCATATAGTTACAAATCTTTTTCAGAGTTTTTCAAGAAATAAGATGTTATTAATATATTTCAGATCTACTTTACACCTCTCTCCTCAATACTATTCCTCACTCCCTTACAGGTAACCACTACGTAAATTCCAGGTATAACTTCCCATTCAAGGCTTTATACTTTTACTACATATGCATTGGGGTTGCAAAGAGTTGGACACGACTGAGTGACTGAGCATACCCCTATGCATTTTTCCATTAATAATATATGGCATTGTTTAGTGTATTTAAAAATTTTTACATATATAGTGTATTGTACATACAACTTGGTTTTGTAATTCAACATAATGATTTTGAGTGTTATCCATGTTAATACATTTATACCTAGTTCATTCCTTTGAACTGCTATACCCTATTCCAGTGTATGAATATACTACAATTTATTTACCCATTTTCCTTTTGACTTGTAGGTTATTTCCAATTTTTCAGCATCAAGAATGATACTGGATGAGCATTCTTATACATGTTTCCTTGGGTACCTATGTAAAGTTTCTCTGGAGTCTGTATAGCCAAGACTGTCCTCACCTTTCTCATAAACTAGCAAATTGTCCTTCCAAGTGGTGGTACAGTATTGCACAAGCTATTTATGAAAATTTCCCTTTCTCTTCATTCTCATTACTATTTGGAATTTTCAGACTTTCTTCCAAAAGCATTAACATTCTGTTTTCATATTTGTGCTCAGTCGCTGAGTCATGTCCGACTCTTTACAACCCCATGAACTATAGCCCACCAGGCTCCTCTGTCCATGGAATTTTCCAGACAAGAAAACTGGAGTAGGTTGCCCTTTCCTCCTTTAGGGGATCTTGCCCACCCAGGGATCGAACCTGTGTCTCTTGTGTATCCTGCATTGGCAAGTTGATTCTTTACCTTTAGTGCCACCTGGTTTTCATATTTGAGTGTTTCATTAGCCTGGGATTTAATTTTGTGAATGGTGTGTGGTAGTGATATTGTAAATCTCTTTCAGTCTGGACAGCCAATTGTTCTAGTATCATTTGGTAAACAGTCCATCCTCTCTGTTCTTATATTTCAATTCACTTCTGTCATAGACCAGTTTTCCATATATGAATGAGTCTTTTCTGGTTTCTCTGTTCCAATCCATTGAACATCTTATCTATCCTTCTGCCAATAGCACAACGTCTTCATTGTTATGTCTTTATAATGTCATCAAATCTCATAAGGGAAATACTCTCATATTGTTCTTCAAAATGTGCTGGTTATTGGCACTTTTACATATGAATTAGAGAATCAACCTATCAAATTTCACAAAACACAAAAACCTCTGGGGATTTTTATTGGAATTGTATTGAACTTATAGATCAATTGGAGAAAATTGATCTCTTTATGATATTGAGTCTTCCTATTACTGAACTTGATATACTTCTTCTCTCTTTAGTAATGTCATCTTGTCCTATTGTGAGTATGATTATTTTTTTTCTTTTTACATTGATCTTTCATCCAGTAATCTTGCTGAATTCTTATATGAAATCGAACAGTTTGTGGATTATCTTAGATTTTCAATAAGTGGACAATCATATCATTTGCCAGTAAGAATAGCTTTGTCTCGTCCTTTCCAATTCTTATGCTCCTTTTGTTTCTTTCTTATTGGATTGACTAGATTTTCCAGTATAATGCTGGATAGCAGGTGCAATTTCTACATCAATAAGAAGATGGTAACGATAACCCTATATGCAAGACAGAAAAAGAGACACAGACGTATAGAACAGACTTTTGGACTCTATGGGAGAAGGTGAGGGTGGGATGATCTGAGAGAATGGCATCGAAACATGTATATTATCAATTGTGAAACAGATTGCCAGCCCAGGTTGGATGCATGAGACAAGTGCTCCGGGCTGGTGCACTGGGATGACTCAGAGGGATGGGATGGAGAGGGAGGTGGGAGGGGGGATCAGGATGGGGAACACATGTAAATCCATGGCTGATTCATGTCAATGTATGGCAAAAACCACTACAATATTGTAAAGTAATTAGCCTCCAACTAATAAAAATAAATGAAAAAAAAGAATGCTTCAAAAGTATTATGAACATGGAGGATGATATTAATGATTTTTGGTAGATACCCTTTATCAATTTAAGAATGTTTCCTTCTATTCCCTGGTAGCTCAGATGGTAAAGAATCTACCTCAGTACAGGAGACCAGGGTTCAATCCCTGGGTTGGGAAGATCCCCTGGAGAAGGAAATGGCAACCCACTCCAGTATTCTTGCCTGGGGAATCTCATGGACAGAGGAGCCTGGGGGGCTACAGTTCATGGGGTCGCAAGAGTTGGACACGACTTAGTGACTAAACCACCACCACCAGCTTCTATTTCAAGCTCACTAAAATTTTTGTGTATCGCTTCTTTCTAAACAGAAATTAAATAGTGTATTGCCTCTTTGTAAACAGATTAAATCATTATTAGCAACATTTTATTGTAATGGAGAGCTTATTTTAGAGGCAGATCAAAATTACGAGAGAAACTATTCATATTCTCTGACTCAGCTATCTATGTCTACATAGAGGCAGAACATTTGGATCCCAAAGACATAAGCCCCTCATCATGGGAGTCACCTGAATGTTACGTGTAATTCTTAGGAGTCAAGAGAGAACTTTTGAATGTCTTAAGAATCCAAATGTGTATAATGGGCAAAGAGAAGAGTCCAAATGACATTCCTGCCATTACTGGTAGGTGCTGGTTTTTAGTCACAGGGATATGCTGAAAGGAAGGCATTGAAAGGGCTCAGTGCTGTCAGGTAATGGAAGAGAGAAACTGACTATATTGACAAAGTGTTTTGAGAAAGGAACTCCTGGTATTTTTCAACAAATCCTACTAGGAAAATGGGTTAACTTTTTAGAAAAAAGTTTATACTCACTCCCACTCCATGCACATTGAAAAATTAACAAAAGATCAATCTGTAAAAAACTTGAAGAAAAGGTAAATGAATATTGGTTATCTAGATAAGGGAAATTATTCTATGTATGAGGGTGAAAGCAAGAGACTGGATCATATAAAACTTCTGTAAATAAAGGGATCATGACTTACAAGATCAACAATAAACTAGGCACAGAAATAATATATTTATTGTATGAAGAACCGATTCTCTCTTTGATAAGAAACACAGAAAGATTGATCTGTTCACAAAGTGGGAGATAAAAATAATGAAGGATTGAAAGCCTGTTCGGCCTCACTAAAAATCAAAGAGAGGCAAATTAAAACAATTGTTAAATATCATTTATTGGTTATCAAATCAGCAAACTTTTTCTTGAAGTGTGACTATTGGTAAGTTAGAAACTCCTGTTCATTGTTGGTGCTTGAGTTTGCTATAGCAATGTGACAGTGTGGTGGGTGTTAGAAATATGCACTCATGGCTGTCCATCATCTTTTGAACACCATTTCTATTAGGGTTGCCAAATTTAGCAAAGAAAAATATAGGATGCCTGGTTAAGTTCAAATTTCAGATAAACAACAAATAATTTTTAATATAAGTATATTCCAAACATTTATGGGATATACTGGTTCCTAAAAATATTTGGTGATCTGAAATTCACACTTAACCATCTTGTATTTTATCTGGCAACGTTCTATACTTGTGGGAATTCCAGGTTTATAAGGCCCATCTCATATTCTCTGTGTCCTTTGCAGTTAGCCTGCAAGCATATAACCTCAGCTTTGCTTTCAGAAGACTTAGACTCTACAGTAAGGATGATAATTAAATCCAGCTCTGCATGGAGCTTTCATTCTTGCTGACATTGGTGATGAAAAGTGGGGTTCTGGTTTTTTGTGTTTTTTTTTTTTTTTGGTGCTGGTGACAGTGCAGGGCAGTGGGATTTTTTATAGTGATGTTCAAGGCCACCACATACCTACAACTCTAAAATGTGCTGTTTACTTAGATTATGATATATTTTTCACCAAACTTGTTCTGTGACCTGGTTTGGAGCATCATTTCTGGCCATTTAGCCTTGATTATTCAGTCCTCCCAACAATTCTGTGAACGACTCAATATCCTTTAATAAATATATTTTCAGCTTAATCTTCCAGAGTCAGCTTCTGTTGCTTTCAACTAAGAAACCTGACTGAGAGACAATATGTATCAAGAGCCTCAAAAATGTGCATATCCCTGAGTAAAATCAGCCAGTCACAAAAGGACAGATACTGTCTAAGTCCATTTATATAGGTTCTTAGAGGAAGTCTATTCATAGAAAAAGTAGGGTGTTTGCCAGGGGCTGGAGAGAGCAGGGAGTAGAGAGTTAGTGTTTAATAGGGACAAGGTTTCAGTTTGGGAAGATGAAAAATTCCTGAAGATGTATGGTGGTGATGGTTACACAACAATGTGTATTACTTAATTCCACTGAACTGGATGCTTAAAAATGGGTAAAACGGTGTACTTTATGTTATGTATACTTTACCTTGATAAGGAAAACCCCTACAATAACCTAAGCCAGTATAAATATATACAATATATATCTAATATGTTATTAATATATCTAAATATATACAAAATATATGAAAACTCACATTCCTGCAGGGAAAAAAATGTGCATGTCCTTTGAGTCCCCATTCTAAGGTGTTTACTTAAGTGCAGTCTATACTGTGGAAAAATTTGTATACAAAAGTGTTCAGCCAAGTGTTATTGAAGAAAACTAAAACTTTGGAAACAATCTAAAGCTCTAATATTAAGAGAATGATTGAGTAAATGATGGCATATTTAGATAGCAGGACACTCTGCAATCGTTAAACAGAATCATTTAAGGAATACTTAGGGTCATGGGAAAATGCTACCATAGTAAGTGACAAAAATCAAGATAAAATTTACATGTGTGGTATGCTAATTATTGTGTTTAAAAAAAGAGTGAGGAAGAATAGCTGGAAGAAAACAAGTCAAAATGGAACAAAAATGCAGCCTTGGAGAAGGGTTCTGGTTCCCCCTCCAGGGACATACATAACAATATCTTTGAGCTGTTTTGCAGATACTGAAAACCCCACCAGGTGGGAGAAGGTAACTGTGTGCTTCCCACAAACACAGTCTTAGATCCCAAACCAGTTGGAACCAGATAGTTGATGATGCTGACTCCCACTTACCTCACCACCAACCAACCAGAAGAATGTCCTTGAGCTGATCACGCCCTCTTTGAATTGTTACCATAAGACTCCTCTACCCCCTCCAGGTCTGGACACATAGTTTTGAGGGCATTATCCTTCTGTGGCCCCCTTTGCCTGGCAAAGCAACAAAACTATCCTTTTCTACTTCAAAAAAAAAAAAAAAAGAAAGAAAGAAAAAGAAAATTTGCCAACCTGAGGTTGCTCTGGGTCATCAGCTTATTTTCCCCCCTACTTTTAAAATACTTTTCCATTTGTTACACAATGAATAAGAATTGCTTTTGTAACCATAAAAAAGAAGCCTTTTCTCTAAACTTACTGGACAACCTATACCCCACCAGGCAGGCTCATGTTCATTGTGCAAACACACTGGATGATTTCTTTTGGGGCAAGGACTGTGCAGGCATAGGATTTTAGAGTGACATCTCAAGGCAGGGCCTGGGGGCAGAAATGCAAAAGCACTCACTGCTTCTCTCAATACCATTCACAACAGAGCTCCTGGAAAACTACCCCAAGTGCCTCGGAGTAATAGCTCACTTGTTGATTCTGATTGTTTGGTTTTTACATGCTTGGGATTCGCTTCTGGTATTCCTTTTGGGGAATGCCTCCTGTATAAACTGGCAAAGTCCAGCCAGGCAGATCTAGAGATTATCATTTGATGAACAGCTCCAGCATAAGGATAAAGAGGCCTGTTTCTCACACAGAGACAGGTGAGCCTAGGAAAGAGGGGGGCAGGGTGGAGAAGGGGTCCTATGCAAAGCAACAAAGTGCATCTTCTCAAGTATCCATTTGACTGTGTGCTGTGCTGTGTTTAGTCACTCAGTCGTGTCTGACTCTTCCCGACCTCATGGACTGTAGCCCACCAGGCTCCTCTGTCCATGGGATTTCCCAGGCAAGAACACTGGAGTGTGTTGCCATGCCTTCCTCCAGGGTCCATTTGGCTAGCTCAGGAGTAATTTTAAATAGCATTTTTATATAACAACAAACTTGAATATATTATGGAGCTAAAAGCAAAAATTGCCTGTATTTTTAAAGTAAAACCCAATACTTCAATGAAATCTTATGCTCACAGCATTTATATGCCCCTTGCACAGAACATCTCTGCGCACAGAGCCCTCAGGTGGGCTTTAACTGAGAATAAGGCCCATTTTATTTAACAACTCCAGACTTATTCAACGTGACTAAGTAAATGCATGGTAAGCATTTCTTTTTTCCCCTCACAGCTTGTGCAAGTTTTTCCTCCTTTGCCTACTTGGTTTATGTCCTGGAGTTTTTGCACAAAACTGGCTAACGTGTTATTTCTGTTCAACTTCATCTGAATCCAGCGTCCTCAGAGGGATGTTCTTTATCAAAGCTTCCAGATATGTTCCATGATTACAGAGTCAGCCCTGAAGTCCAGCTTGTAGGTTCCTCTTTTAGAATCTCTTAAACAAACCATTGTCCTTTTGTAATAGTTCCTTCCAAGTCTTAACAGAGATCTTTGTTCTCTCAAGTGATCGCAGGACATTTCTGACTGAATTGTGAAACACTCTGATATTCTAGAAAGAGAAATGGGTCATGTAAAAACTCTAATGGAACACACAGAGATCCATTTATTCATCTATTATTTCAATGACATTTATTAAGCATCTACTATGTACTAGGCACTGTTCTAGATGCTGGAGTTTCAATGATGAGCCGAATTTGACACCATCTTACCCAGTGCAAGAGAGAGATCTGAGTTAAATAAGCACAAATACATGGATAATTATGATAAGAATAAATAAACAGGCCTGCTCAGCCACCTCAACTCTGCTCTGGTGTGTGGACAAGGATGTCTAGAATACTGGCTCATTATTCTCATCTTTCCCACCTCCTTATTATAGAATTATACATCCACACCCTTTGCCATGCAACTTTGCAGTGCATTCCACCCAGTAGAGTAGATGGAGTATATTTCTTCATTCTATCTGCTTTGGGTTTGAGCATGCGACCTACTTTGATCAAGGGTTCCATTTGGCCCAGCCAAAGTGGTAGTGTATCAGTTCTGAGCAGAGACTTTACCATCTTACAGAAAAACTGGAATGAACATTTTGGCCAACCCAATACTTTTGCTTCCGTCTTGTACTCTTGCCAGCCACTTAAAGATGACTGTCTCCAGGTAGCTGTTCCTCTTTGGCTTGGATCCTGAAAGGACAAGCAGACCTCAGAGGCCAGGCTAGTCAATCCCAATAGAACAAAACCAGCCTACAGAACCATGAACAAGAGACAAAGATTTGTTGTTGTATCTGGAATTTGAAGGGTTGTTATTATAGCAAAACCTGACCAGTCATCAGGTTATGGATAGTTATTTGAGGACCTACTGTATCCAAGGCTCTGGGCTAGGGGTTGGGTTTAAGAGGTTAGCAAACCCACTCTTCTCATGAAAATCACAGATTACCCCTTTTGTTTGGCTGCCATATTTTTCTCATTATTTTTTATTTTCTCTTTAAAGTGGGCCAGTAAAATATGCTAAAAATATGTCTGAAACCCCAATGTTACTGATCTGGTCTTGAGTTTCTACCTTCCACTAACCCCTCAACTTAATTGGGCTCCTAGAATGGAGGTATTACCATCACATTTTCATTTCCAATGACATGGAAAATCTGTCTCCCTTGGGGGAAAAAAAAGGTTTCCTTTCCAGTGTCTGGGAATTGAAAAGATTGGAAGCTACTCTTATTTTAAAATTCTGTCTTAAAAAAAAAAATAAAATTCTGTCTTAAGTTATGAAAATCTTTCCAGTAATTTAGTGCCTTTAAGGTGTTTCTCAGATGTAAGCAGAGTATGCCTTATCTGGCTGTTTTCTATCCAAAAGCATGCAAGGTAGAGGTCTCCTAAGCTTAGCTCTATGAGGAGAGATTCGTCAGTCACAAAGCTTAGATAGAAATGATAGGGCCCCTGCTAAAAAGTGACAAATTCATTTAAAGCTTCCAGCACCAGGCCCGAGGACTTGTCTAAAGTAATTAGCCTCCAACTAATAAAAATAAATGAAAAAAAAAAGCAAAAAAAATAAATAAAATGAAAAAAAAAAAACTTCCAGCAAAGGGGGGATTCCATGGTGGTCCAGCAGTTAGGACTTCATGCTTCCACTGCAGAGGGCTCAGCTTTGACCCCTGGTCGGGGAACTAAGATCCCACAAGCAAAGGATACCCAAAGTGTTATTTACATCATCCTATTTAACCTTTCCAACACTCATAGGGTTTAAGTCTTCATTGAAAGCATTACTGAGCACCTACTATGTGCCAGATATTATTCCAGATCCTTCTGGGCATATCATTAAACAAAATAGATAACAATCCCTGATTTCGGGGGCAATGAGGGAAGACAGAAAAGAAACTATTACAATATTAAATAAATTAATTAAATAATATTCTTCAGTTCAGTTCAGTTCAGTCGCTCAGTTGTGTCCGACTCTTTGCGGCCCCATGAACCACAGCACGCCAGGCCTCCCTGTCCATCACCAACTGCCAGAGTCCACCCAAACCCATGTCCATTGAGTCAGTGATGCCATCCAACCATCTCATCCTCTGTCGTCCCCTTCTCCTCCTGCCCTCAATCTTTCCCAGCTTCAGGGTCTTTCCCAATGAGACAGCTCTTCACATCAGGTGGCCAAAGTATTGGAGTTTCAGCTTCAGCATCAGTCCTTCCAATGAACACCCAGGACTGATTTCTTTTAGGATGGACTGGTTGGATCTCTTTGCTGTCCAAGGGACTCTCAAGCGTCTTCTCCAACACCATAGTTCAAAAGCATCAATTTTTCAATGCTCAGCTTTCTTTATAGTCCAACTCTCACATCCATACATGACCACTGGAAAAACCATACCCTTGACTAGACGGACCTTTGTTGGCAAAGTAATGTCTCTGCTTTTTAATATGCTGTCTAGGTTGGTCATAACTTTCCTTCCAAGGAGTAAGCATCTTTTAATTTCATGGCTGCAGTCACCATCTGCAGTGATTTTGGAGCCCAGAAAAATAAAGTCTGACACTGTTTCCACTGTTTCCCCATCTATTTGCCATGAAGTGATAGGACTGGATGCCATGATTTTAGTTTTTTGAATGTTGAATTTTAAGCCAGCTTTTTCACTCTCCTCTTTCACTTTCTTCAAGAGGCTCTTTAATTCTTCACTTTCTGCCATAAGGTTGGTGTCATCTGCCTATATGAGGTTATTGATATTTCTCCCGGCAATCTTGACTCCAGCTTATGCTTCCTCCAGTGCAGCATTTCTCATGATGTACTCTGCATATAAGTTAAATAAGCAGGGTGACAATATACAGCCTTGATGTACTCCTTTTCCTATTTGGAACCAGTCTGTTTGTTCCATGTCCAGTTCTAACTGTTGCTTCCTGATCTGCATACAGATTTCTCAGGAGGCAGGTCAGGTGGTCTGGTATTCCCATCTCTTTCAGAATTTTCCACAGTTTATTGTGATCCACACAGTCAAAGGCTTTGGCATAGTCAATAAAGCAGAAACAGATGTTTTTCTGGAACTCTCTTGCTTTTTCGATGATCCAGCAGATATTGGCAACTTGATCTCTGGTTCCCCTGCCTTTTCTAAAACCAGCTTAAACATCTGGAAATTCATGGTTCACATATTGCTGAAGCCTGACTTGGAGAATTTTGAGCATTCCTTTACTAGCGTGTGAGATGCGTGCAACTGTGCAGTAGTTTGAGCATTCTTTGGCATTGTCTTTCTTTGGGATTGGGATAAAAACTGATCTTTTCCAGTCCCGTGGCCACAGCTGAATTTTCCAAATTTGCTGGCATATTGAGTGCAGCACTTTCACAGCATCATCTTTCAGGATTTGAAATAGCTCAACTGGTATTCCATCACATCCACTAGCTTTGTTGGTAGTGATGCTTCCTAAGGCCCACTTGACTTCACATTCCAGGATGTCTGGCTCTAGGTGAGTGATCACACCATTGTGATTATCTGGGTCGTGAAGATCTTTTTTGTACAGTTCTGTGTATTCTTGCCACCTCTGCTTAATATCTTCTGCTTCTGTTAGGTCCCTACCATTTCTTTTATTGAGCCCATCTTTGAATAAAATGTTCCCTTGGTATCTCTAATTTTCTTGAAGAGATCTCTAGTCTTTCCCATTCTAGGATATCATAATTACTGTGTAAAAAGAAAAATATGACTTCTTTGGGAAAGAGTTACTAGTATCAGATGTGGGTTCAAATCTCAGCTCTACCACTTAATAACTAGGTGATCTTGGTCAAGTTACTTAACTTCTCTGAGCCTTCGTTTTCTCATCTATACAGGCAGGGTAAAACTTCCCCTGGACTACCATTTTGGGGACTGAGATCACGCAGGTACAATGCTTCCCACTTTGATCCATGGTAAGCATCAAGGACTGGTAGCTGCCCCTGTTGAGAAGTCATGTATGTTGCCTGAGATCTGAAGGGCATGATCAGGATTTGCAACCGTATTTTTTAAGCTTGTAAATTGAGAAATAATTTCAAAATTACAGAAAAGTTGCAAGAATGGTACAGAGAATACCTCTGATTACTGTTATAACACATGCTCTCTCTGTGTATACGCATTCATTTTTTCTGAACCATTTGAGAATATTACATAATTTATGACTGATCGAAAGTGTCAGTTGCTCAGTCATGTCCAACTCTTTGCAACCCCCTGGATTGTAGCCCATCAAGCTCCTCTGACCATGGGACTCTCCAGGCAAGAATACTGGAGTGGGCTGCCATTCCCTTCTCCAGGGAGATCTTCCGACCCAGGGACTGAACCCAGGTCTGCCGCATTGCAAGCAGATTATTTACTTTCTGAGCCACCAGGAAAGTTTATGACTAATTACCCCTAAATATTTCAGCATGTATTTCATAGGAATAAGGATATTCTTTTATATGACCACAGTATAGTTATCAACTTCAGTAAATTTAATATTGTTACAATTTTATGTGATCTACCATCTTATTCCAATTTTGTCAATTAACCAATAATGTCCTTTATAGCATGATCCTCCCATACAGGGTCCAGTCTAAGATCATGTATATATTTAATGGTCATGTCTCTTTAATCTGGAGACATTTCCATAGACTTTGTCTTTTACGATATTGATATTCTCAAGGAGTACAGTCCTCACTCTCCTCTTTATTTTTTCAATAGAATGTTCCTTATTTGAGATTTGTTTGACATTCAGGTGATGCATTCTCAACTGAAATACTACAGAGGTGATGCTGGGTCCTTCTCAGGGTGTCACACCTGGAGACACCTTGGTGATGTTAATTTTATCACTTGGTCAAGATGTTATTAAATTTCCTCACTGTATAGCTTTTTTTTTTTTTTTTTTTTACCATACAATTAACAAGCAATCTGTGGGGTAATACTTTAAGACCATGCAACTATCCTACCGCTAATCAAAGTCATTGATGACTCTGACCAATACTTAACATGATGTTGATTTTCCAACTCAAGTACTCCTTTTGCCTTCACCATTGCATACTCTAAACAAGATCCCTTCGTGTCCTCCATTTATATATGTATGTATGTGTTTCTACCTATTATTGGTATGGACTCATGGCTTTATATTTTTTCAGGGTTTCATATTTCATTACCATACTTATTTTGCTTCTCAATTTGTCAGAGATTTGACCTATGGCCCTTTCAAGCTGGTTCCTGTTCTTGTGACATACCCCCATCATTTATTTTGAGCACTTCCTTAATTTCTGGAATAACAGCATGTTCCAGGACCATCTTGTGCCTACCTTGTCTAGCCCTGAAATCAACCGTCTCTCCAAGTTCTGTGTAATAAGATCTTTTGATTATAGCTTGAGGCTCTTTCTGTCACACCACAGCTAGGTCAGCCCTGAAAAGACCATGGCTACATTTGGGGGATTTGCATGGAAAGGTGCATCTCTGGGGTACAGGATAATTCCTGGGGAGTTATGGGAAACAAAGTTGTCCAGAGTGTAGAATTTTTTGTGGTAAGCAAATGGAAATCAGTGAAGGTTTCTAATCAAAATTCTTGATTGGAAATCTCAGTAAAAAGAATGGGGAAGGAGTGAGCTTGAAGACTGATTTAGTCAAGATTGAATTTCTTAGCTGGGGATAGACAGTATGAACAAGGCAAGTATATACTTGATTTCCTTATATTGAATAAAAAGAAAATTATGTAAATTACTTCTCTCAAAATTTCTTCGTGTAATATAGGAGCACAATCGCTAAGAGAAACGAAACCAGCAGAAATCCCAGTTTCATTTTTGTCCATGTAACATGTTCCTTCTGCCAACTTTTTTTTTTTTTTTTAAGCATCATCTCCTTTCTCTGGCTGCCCTCTAGTGGAAATGAACTGAAATTACACAATGGCCTAAAACCAGATTGCTAAAGGGAAAATACACTGATGTATAAACCAAGAGAAATAGGTGAGATCACCAGTTAGAGCAGGAAGGACTTGAAATATCTTTGTGTTCAGTCCCTTATTCTGCAGGTAGGGATAATGAAGCCCAGGTAGGGGGGAAGCTACTTGTCCAAAGTCAGAAAGTTAATGAAACAGTCAGAATACAAGCTGATCCTGGAACACACCATCATTTCAAAGAAATCCTTGACAACTTTCCTATTACAAACAGCCCATTTGGATGTAGAAGAGTTTACTTAAATTTTGTAATACTTTGCCATCCAATATATATTTTTCAGAGCTTCATTTTTAAGAACAAGAGGGGAGCAATCAGTAGTTATTCCATTATATGAAACACCCCAACCCATTCTCAATTTTCTGGTTTTTATTTTTAATGTTTATTTATTTGGCTGCCTCAGGTCTTAGTTGTGACATGTGGGATCTAGTTCCCTGATCAGGGATCAAACCTACGTCCCCTGCATTACAAGCTAGATTTTCAACCACTGGACCACCAGGGAAGTCTCTCAGTTTTCCTTTTTTTTTTTTTTCCTTTTTTTAAATAGTAGCTTTTAAAAGATATATTTTATAAACCATAGGATTCATACCATAACTACTTGACAGCTACCATCATTCCTTTCAGATACATGTAGACAAGCTCTTCTTTCACAGTTGAAAATTACTTATTATTCCCTTTTCTCCTTGAATATATAGTTCTGTTCCTCTTCTCCCAGATTTGTATCCTAATATAATATATTTTCATTCTTGGAAATGTTTGTATTGATCATCCTGCCATACTTCTTTGCAGCAATATACAGATACATATGTTAAACTTATATTTTTCATTTCGTGTGACCAAGATGCTCTAAATACTACCACTTTTCTTCTTAATTGAGTTAGCCTTACATTTATATTGCTGTAAGGCTCGATGGCGGAGAAGGCAATGGCACCCCACTCCAGTACTCTTGCCTGGAAAATCCCATGGACGGAGGAGCCTGGTAGGCTGCAGTCCATGGGGTCGCTAAGAGTCGGACACGACTGAGCAACTTCCCTTTCACTTTTCACTTTCATGCATTGGAGAAGGAAATGGCAACCCACTCCAGTGCTCTTGCCTGGAGAATCCCAGGGACGGAGGAGCCTGGTGGGCTTCTGTCTATGGGGTCCCACAGAGTCGGACACGACTGAAGTGACTTAGCAGCAGCAGCAGCAGCAGTACATTTTGATTGGAAATAGAGCTCTAAATGAGGTGTATGAGGCAATTTTCGATTAGTTCATATTTCTGTGGCTGACTAATTTTTACCGCTAAAACAATACAGGGTTCAGCTTCACTTTATTCCGATTTCCCTTTCCAATTATAGACCTAAGCATTGAGGAAGATTATTCACAAATTTAAGTAGATGAGAATTTTGTTATAATATTGCCATTCAATTCTTTGAACCCTTTTCAAGTATATTAAAAAATACTGATCTATTATCAAAGTGATTTTTTAATGGTTAGCTGACAATTAGGTATTCATACAATTTTGTTCGAAGCAAAGAGTTGGAAACCAACACTACCCCATTGTTGTAGTCACTCGTGTCCTCAGCCCCAGTAATAGTATTTTGAATTGTCCCTCTCTTTGTCTCTATGGAGGTTTTTACGCCATTCCTTAGAGTAACTTTTGAGATGGGTGAGAAGCATGGTTTTTTATTGTTCTGCCAAGGGAGATACAGGTGATCATGAATGGGGGAGGCGGGAAAGGAGATTCTTCAGGTTGCTTCTTTCTCAGGCAGATGGATTTTAGGAAATCTGAAAACATATGAAAATGGAGGGTCTGGAAATTGATTCCTACAAAACTATCTTTGCTTATCTATGCTTACAAAACTACCTTTGCCTACAAAACTATGCCTTGGAAAATCTTCATGTATCCTCAGGGGTATGTGTACTTAGCTCTAACAGCTGCTCCAACCAAGGAGTTCTAAAATGTTAGTGCTTATCAGAATTGATGGTGAGTTTGTAAATATGCACATTCTGGAGCCAGATTCCCTTTGATCCTGATTCAGGAAGCCTGGGGAGGCCTGGACTCTGCATTCTAAGCACACCTCCTTCCCTCTCCTCATCTGAGGCAAGTTGTCTGTGCCTGACACTCAAGAAATATTGGGTTAGAGTATAAGGTGCAGAGGACAGTTTTTGCCCGTGGGCTGTAGCATATACACATACCCTCATTTTCTTAGCTCAGGCTCTAGGGAAAGCCTCTGAATGAAGCTAAAGTAGCTGCCTCGTGGGTTCTGTTTGGCCACACAGGCCCCACAAGAGTGAATAAACCAATAGCAATTCATGGATGTTGGTTACTGACAAAATTAATCCCCATACAGCCTTGCTCCCTCCGTTGCCCCACCTCCTACTTCCTCCTGCCTCACTGGGCAGATGGCAGATTTTCTTAAGATTGGGCATGTGCCATGATTAATCCACAGGAAAAAGAAAGGTGGTGCATCTTTCAGGAATAGTTGCAGGCAGTGGTGTGCTGGTGCCAGCTTATAATACCTATGAGAGATCATTAAATTTGCAAGCCATGTATTAGACAAAGGTCGGTATTGTCAAAGCTATGGTTTTTCCAGTAGTCACATATGGATGTGAGAGTTGAACCATAAAGAAAGCTGAGTGCAAAGAATTATGCTTTTGAACTGTGGTGTTGGAGAAGACTCTTGAGAGTCCCTTGGCCAGCAAGGAGATCAAACCAGTCAATCCTAAAGGAAATCAGTCCTGAATATTCATTGGAAGGACTGATGCTGATGCTGAAGCTCCAATACTTTGGCCACCTGATGTGACCAATCTTGTTAAAAGACCCTGATGCTGGGAAAGATTGAAGGCTGGAGGAGAAGGGGACGACAGAGGATGAGATGGTTGGATGGCATCACTGACTTGATGGACATGAGTTTGAGCAAGCTCTGGGAGTTGGTGATGGACAGGGAAGCCTGGCATGCTGCAGTCCACGGGGTCCCATAGAGTCAGACACGACTGAGTGACTGAACTGAATTGAACTGATGTATTAGACAGTCATACTTAAAATTTAAATTACAAGATAAATTATAGTGAAGACAAAGGAAATAAGTACTCAAAAACTCATCACTTCCTAATTATTTTCCTACCTTTTACTATTTTTTTTTTGGTTGCCGTGAGCCATGCAGGATCTTAGTTCCCTGACCAGGGATTGAACCTGTGTCCCCTGCAATGAAAGTGAAGAGTCTTAATTGCTGGACCACCAGGGAAGTCCCCCTTTTACTATAATTTTTGATCTTAAGGTTATTTACACCTATTAGCTGCATGGTAAGACTACTATATAAACATGCATTGCTGTGTATCCCTTCTCAAGTCCACACTAGGTGATGTAACACTGGTAGCTTGAAATTGGCTATAGTGAGAGTATTGACATGGCAGAAATGGCAGATGGTACAAATGGAGGCTTTCTTTTAGAGAGCTGACTGTTAAAACATTTACCAGCACACCACCACTGGTTGTTGGCCTTGGGAAAATTCATGGCCACATTTGACCGCCTCTTGACCCTGCTCAAGTGAGTTAGCTGCTTGAACATCTATTCCTAGCTCAGGGACTTTTAAAGTTGAGGGTGCAAAGCAGTCTCTTAGAAAGATGTGAAAAAAGATTCCTGCCTCTCACCTACAAGAGGTTATTGTTCAGTGTGACCCAGGAGTGTGCATGGTTAACAAGCTCCCAGGTGCTTCTGAGGAAGGTGGACAAATCAGACATCCCACAATTTAAGTGTTGCCCTGCCAGACTGAAGGGAGAAGGCCTTGAAAAAGGAGAAACAAAATGTTCTGTTCTCGACATTAATGCTTGAGAGTGAAATGCTTCCATGTAATTGTTTACATTTATAAGATGAAAATAAATCCTGTCCCTAATGGAGATGCGCAAAAGCTTGACTGACCAAATCCGGTCTCTAATGGATTATTCCTTTGATTTAGCAAATGCCCACATCAAGGTCAAAATAGAGCCAGTGAAGTCACACATAATTTTCAATCTCTCTTCTATTACTGTAGCCTTTTTCACAGCGGGCAACTCAAGTTGGACATTTGTTGAGCATCTCATACTTCTAAGGCCCTATGATCAACTTTCATATACATTCTAAGGGTCAGTTCATAATAATCGACCATGAAGTGGAATCATTCTTTTGTGTACCTGTTTCAACTTGGTTCCTGGAAGTTCTAAGGCTTTCTACCACACTCCACTCCCATTGCCATCCGGATCTGTTCCAGCCTTTGGTGCTTCTGCAGTCTGTCTGCACTCCCACCACCTCATACTTAGGGATTTGCTCTTGCCACATACAGAACTTCATGAAGATCTTTGTTTTTTACCTCATCCCAAACTCATCTTTTGGAAGACACTCCTGATTATGGATTGTGAATTACCAAAAGCAAGATTCGATTTAAGTTCTCTTTGATAATTATTATAATATTCAGCTTTTTTAGAAAGCAGGTTAGTTCTGGTTTGCTGTGCTTTAGCAAACACTTTGTTCTGTAGCTAACTTAGGTTAGTTTCGCGGTTCACTAAAATGCATGTGAAATTTCTTTGGGGATTCAGCAGATTGATATGGTTCCTTCTTGTTTTTTGGTTCCCTGTTTGGTCTGGTCCTAGGAGAGGAAAATTACTGCCATCTGCTCCAATATTCCTCCTCACTCTTCCCAGCTAGGGACAGTGAAAAATCTAAGGCCTTTTGTTCTCCTAGCAATTTTAAGTTATGCTTTTGGTCTTCTTATCCAGATAATGAATAATATGTACTGCAATATTTTATTTCTTAAAGTTTATTTAATTTTTTGGCTGCAGTGGGTTTTTGTTGCTGCATGCAGGCTTTCTCTAGTTGCAGTGAACAGGGGCTACTCTTCATTGCAATGCAGGGGTTTCTCATTGTGGGGGCTTCTCTTGTTGTGGAGCACAGGCTCTAGGCACGTGGGCTTCCATAGTTGCAGCATGTCAGCTCAGCAGTTGTGGTGCTCAGGTTTAGTTGCTCTGTGGTGTGTGGGATCTTCCCGAACCAGGGATGGAACCTGTGCCCTTGCATTGCAAGGCAGAGTCATAACCACTGTACCACCAGGGAAGCCCCAGCACTGCAGTATTTTAAATGTTGAGTATCAGCTAGAGGAGACAATATTTACTGATTCAGCTGATGGATGTATTTGGAGGAAAAACATTAGGGAAATACACTGATATGGGGCCTGTTCAGTTGTAATTAGAAATTCTAGGTGTAGAACTCAAACTGTGCCATTCTGGTGCCACAGGTCACAAGTTCTAATGCCAGCATGAACATAAAGACATTAACAACACAAAGCCACACCTGTCCTGGCAGTTGGGTGAGAGAGGTGATGGGCTTGGCTTTATCGAGGTTCCTAGTTGCCATAAAATGCAGCCAGCTCTTGGAGCAGTTGAATTTACTGCAGTGAAGCTCTCAGGGATGCTCTGACTTGGGACCACCAGTGCCCCCTTCTGGTAGTTTTGGTTATTGTTGGTATTGGGCTGTGAGCCATCAATTTATTGTCATAAACCTGGTCCTACATTCCATATGGGGCTTCTCAGATGGCGCTAGTGGTAAAGAACCCACCTGCCAATGCAGGAGACCTAAGAGACGCAGCTTTGATCTCTGGGTCAGGAAGGTCCCTTGGAGGACGGCACGGCAATCCAGTCCAGTGTTCTTGCCTGGAAAATTCCATGGACAGAGGAGCCTGGTGGGTTACAGTCCATAGGGTTGCAAAGAGTCAGACATGACTGAACCGATTTAACACAACATTCCATATTCCAGAAGTAACCTTGGTATGGCCTCTAACGGTGACGAAGCTTGGAATATCTTAGACAAAAATGTGAGGCCCATAGAGTTTGTTTTGGAGTCTTCTTATCTCCCATATGTTTCCCTTTCTTCCTTCCTGGTACCTCCCAACATTTTCTAGAGCCCTGTTTTTCTTTATTCTCAACTATTAGTTAATGCCAAGTGATAAGGAAAATTAACTGATACCACCTTAACTAGTTATTTCTTCCCAGGGAAAAAAACCTTCAAGACCCAAACAAATGAAGCTATACTAAGGGAAGTATACTAAAGGCAGAGGAGTTGATATACCTGGATGTGGTGACTGGCCTTGTAGACAGGTAGGGCAAGGTGAGCCAACTCTGTTACCCACCCTCCTTTCTCCTACTAGTCAATTCCATAACCAGGAATTCCATCTCCAGAAATGAGCTCCCTGAGTTGACTTCAACAGACTTCACATGGTTATGACTTTGCAGGTGACATAAACTGTGATTGCCTTGCATATCACAGGTTATCTAGCTATCTGCTGAGGAAACAAGAAAGTGAAAGAATTCTTAGCTATACTGCCTCTGAAGGAATGCTGACCAGGCACATGGACCACAAGAATTAGAAGGAATCTTAATCTAAATATCCTATTTTGTTAGGCTCTCAGAGAGCCTTTTCCTAATTTCCTAATTTCACAGAGAGCCTAATTCCTTAGCTTTCCTGAAGTCACAAGGCCACCAGAACCAAGGCTACAAACCCAGGCTCCCAATTCCTTTGCAGAAGACTTTTACAATCTATGATATTGCTTATCCTTAGAAGTTCAAGCTTTATACTTCCATTTTAAGGATTTATCATCTTAAGTCAGTAATTAGAAATTCTGACAAAGATATTTGCCTCTATATCTTTACTATTATTCATAGTAATAAAATACAGACAGGTACACCCTCAGTATCCGTACATTGCTTACATTGTGTCCATATGATAGAACATTTATGCACCATGAAAAAATATGGAAACTGTCCATGATGTGTAGTATGAATAGTATTCAAATTATCTTGTATAATTATATTAGCTCTTAAAAATATACATGCATAAAAATAAAGCTAAATATTCAAAAATATTAATATCTGTTATCTCTGACTTACAGTATTATGGGTGATTATTTCTTAAACTTTTTGATATGTCACAGTTTCTACAATGTGTAAGTATTAAAGTAAAATAAATATTTTAAATTTGAAAGGATTTCTTATGAATTTGTGTCAGTTTATAGATAAGGTATGTAGCTACTGAAGCCTTGCTTCTACCTAAGCCTTGCTACTAGTCCCTGCCAGCAATCAACATATATAACCCAACTCTGCCCTCACAAATGCTTCTTCGAGGGTAGTAATTTACATGGAAATAATCCGTAAGTCATGGTTTCTCTATAACTTTTTGTTAACTCCTCCTAAGATTTAGGTTTCCCAGAAAATTCAAAATTGAAAAATGTGTAATGGATCTGCCATTATTTATGCTCTACTGCTAATCTGAAGAGGCCTTATTAACAAAGGGCTTCCCTGGTGGCTCCGTTGGTAAAGAATCTGCCTACAATGCAGGAGACCCAGGTTCAATCCCTGGCTGTGGAAGATCTCCTGGAGAAGGAAATGACAACCCACTCCAGTATTCTTGCCTGGAAAATCCCATGGACAGAGGAGCTTGGTGAGCTACAGTCTATGGGGTCACAAAGAGTTTGGACATGACTTAGCGACTAAACCACCAATAGTGGAAAAAAGTTTCTATCGTATTAATAAAGAGTGCTCTGATTGTGACCTTTGAAGGAAAAGGCCATACCTTATTATCTTTTATTCTTTACAGTACCTCAGAGTAGGAACTCAGAAAATATGCAATAAAATGATTGAAATCATAATTGTAACGCCTTCATGAATTTCTGAGATCCAAAGCATATTAGACTCCCTCAAGGTCTTGACACAGATTAAGCACTGGATGTTTGCTGAATGAGTGCAACTCCAGTGGAGCAACAGGACAGACTGTAAAATTGCTTTAGGATAATGCTAAGAAATGGCAACCCACTCCAGTGTTCTTGCCTGGAGAATCCCAGGGATGGGGTCGCACAGAGTCGGACACGACTGAAGTGACTTAGCAGTAGCAGTAAGCATCTGAAAGCAAGGCAGGAAGTTGTCTACAAAAGAATGCCATTGTTTATTTACTAAATAAGTATGGCTATCTATATGATCAAATCTTAATAGAGAACAGATAATATAGATGAATCTAATTTTAAAAGGTGATGTTGAGTAGAGAAAAAAGGCACTGACCTAAGTAACTGAAAATGGTGTTGTGACCAAATATTATGACATAAAAGACAAAGGACTTTATGTAAAAACTGTCTAGTTGGTAAATGTGTTTCTCCTGGGGATATGGGTTAGCAATTCTGAAACTGCTGAACATGTTATGTTGTGATTGAACAAATAAGTAAATGGATAGTGAATGGTGGGAACCAGGTGGCTCACTCTTGGAGAAAGAGGTTATTCATAAGCAAGAGGAGGAAACTAGAATAATCTATGCACTAATGGATCACTCAGAGACATCAGCAAGGATTCAAATCCAATTTAATATTGAGATACATAGAAAATTTTATAGATGTGGATATCAACAGAGATTTGTATGCATGCATATATTTCTTTGCTCTGTCAGCTGAGATGGCCTAGAAGAAACAACACCCCAGTAGCAATGAGCACATCTATCACCCAGATCTTCATTTTTAATACCAGTCTCTAATAAAAGGAACCTGGATAAGTGGTTGATTACAGAACTGGAAACATATGAAATGAACCTGGAGCATGTTAGGAGTGACATAAAGAAAGGAAGTGCTCAAAAAAAAAAGTCAAAGGGACATAGAAGCCAACTTGAAAGAACAAGTTGAAAGACAAAATAATGCAGTGTTGGACTACAACTCAAAGTATAAAATAATTACCTGTAAGTCCAAGCTGATACAAACAAATGGTTGAATAAATAAATAAGGGAGAAGAGACCTATCTCCTGTACTAAGCAGTTCCAAATTAAGTTATACAGATACTTGCTTCTCAAGGAGGTGGGCCTTTACTCTTCCCCACCCCAAGAGTTTGGGCTGTGCTTAGTGATTCACTTCCAAAGAACAGATTTATGGAAAGTGAGAAAAAAGTAACTTTGTAGTAGAGAAACCTGACAAACACTCCTCAGCCAAGTGATAAGTCATGCTGGTACTATATATGCTTGATGCGATGTAATGAAGGAACAATCCACCTCCGTGAGCTTCCTCCCTAGAGGCTACAGCCTGTTGAAATCATGAGAAAAATACCAGACAAACCCAACTGAGGGACATTGAACAAAATACTTAACCAGTACTCCTCAAAACTGCTGAAATCATCAGAAGCATGGGCAGCATGAGAGAACATCATGGCTAAGAAGAGCCAAAGGAGACCTGACAACCACATATAATGTCACATCCTGAATGGGATTCCTGAACAGAAAAAGGACATAGGTAAAAACTAGTGAAATCCAAATAAAGCGTGGAGTTAATAGTAATGTACCAGTTTTGGTTCCTTAATGTGAAAAATGTGCCACTGTAATGTCAGATGCTAACCACAGAGGAAGTTGGTGCAGGGGTTATGTGAACTATGCAAACTTTTCTGAAAAATATAAAACTATTCTAAAATAAAGTTTACTTAAATTAAGGAAGCACAATATGCCTAAATGAAAGGTATTCTGGACTGGATCTTGGAACTGAAAAAGGACACTAGTGAAAAACTGGTGCAATATGAATAAAGTTGGGAGTTTACTTAATAGTATTGCAGCAGTGTGGATTTTAGTTTTGATGAATGTACCATGGTAATGTAAGATACTAACATTAAGGGAAACTGGGTAATAAGTACATGGGAACGCCATATTTCCTTTGCAACTTTTCTGTAAATCTAGTTATTCCAAAATAAAATTTAAAAAATGTAGTGCAGAGTAGCTGGACATACAAGCTAGCTCGATCTGCTTGGGCCAGGCTAGATAACCTGTAATCTACATGATGACATTTGATTTGTTGGGGAATCTGCAGTGGATCTCTCCCCTGTTTTCCATACCACCCTTCGCACTGGCCCTGCTGTATCAACCTGAATGCATTTCATGTGCATGGATCTACACCAGCCATGTGGTTGTGGTTAACGGGGGAAACCTGGGCTCCCCAAGACTAGATGACTTACATCTAGAGAACAAAAGAAAATAGAATGGACCAAGCTTCAGAACTGAAGGGAACAGGAAAGCAGTTGCGGGGAGGAGTCTGATAATCAGGAGTTAGTTTGAAACAGAAGACAGGTAAGATTTTGGGGGGAATAGACAATGATTTTAGGCTGGGAGGAGGGGTGCCAGAGACCAGTGACAATGTTGCCTTGGTTAGGTACTTCGTTTTTTCTGCCTTACCTCTGGCTTACTCATAAGGTTTTTTACCCACGTTATCTTTGCTACTTGTACTATTAGATGAACAAAGACTGGCCTGAAAGTTAAGTGGCTGTCATGAGTTACTAGGAAGCAAAAAAAAAACAGAGATTGGGAATAGGATGAGAAGGGGCATTCCTAGGGCTACAGCCATGAGACAGTTGCAAGTCTCTTGCTTGTTTCTGTGGCCACCTTCTCCATCAGACTGTGAGCTCTTCTGGCACAAGATGCTGTCTTATTCTTCTCTAGTCCCAGCAATGGTCTGTACATAGGAGATGTTCAATAAACAAATGCTAATGCAGAAGCAAGGCAGGAAACTAGAAACTAGTGAAACTGGGCATGATTTTCTTTTGAAAACTTATGGGGAAATATTAAATCCCAAACATATTTTTATCCTGAATCCCATAATAAAGACTTAAAAAATTCCAAAAATTTGATTTTTTCATATCAGCAAGGAGAGCTGGCTCTCAAAATTTGAAATTGGAATTTGGGGAATGGATATATTAATGTTATACATGTATTTCAAAGAATAAAAAGCAACTGCTTAGCTGTATAATGTGAAAGACCAGAGAAAATGGCATGCTAAATTATGTTGTCATTCATATTTTAATTCCAATTAATGTAAACAAGATAAAGGCAAGGGAAGGCTTGTTATGACTCTTCAAAGAGTTTTTAATGAAATGTGGCTTTAAACTTATTTAGGTAGCCACACTAACTCGGTGATAAAATTTTCACCAGAGAAAGGGAAAATAAGAAAATATGGTTACTTTTTTCAAAAGCTAGGTTTATTCACTTTAATAGACTGTTGCCCTAAGATAAGATTGTGCTTGACTTTTTTTAGTATTAAAATGTTCTCTCTTTTATGATGGTGGCTTCCCAGGTGGCTCAGTGGTAAAGAATCCACCTGCTAAGCAGGAGATGCAGGTTCGATCTCTGGGTAGGGAAGATCCACTGGAGAAGGAAATGGCAACCCACTGAGTATTCTTGCCTAGAAAATTTCATGGACAGAGGAGCCTGGCGGGTTATAGTCCATTGGGTCACAAGTCAGACATGACTTAGCAACTAAATAACAAATAAATGGTGGAAGTTTTTTAAAGTGTTGAGTTGATAAAAAAGGGCTGGTGCCCTATTGTCAATCCTTAAAATACTATTCATCAAAAAAATATATATTCATCCATGAAATATCAGTATCTGAAAAGTGCTTCCACATCCTCCCCTCCCTTTTTTTTGGTCTAGAAGTGTACTGAGGGATTCGGGAAATGCAGTGAGAAATGTATGTCTATTGAGTACTAGCTAGGTACGAAGTTTTACATATACATGATTTTCACTAAATCCTTATGATTTCAGTGAGATATTCTCATACTGCAGATAAGGACATGGAAATTAATATAAAATAACATGCCCAAGGAAGGTGCTCACAGAGGAAACCAAATCTAAGTTTATCTAATTCTAGAATCTGTGCTCCTTCCAATAATACCACACCACTTAATACAGTGAGTTTCTAATACAGTTCATTTTAGGGAAAAATACTGTTCAATTTTTCTTTACATACATCTTGATGCTACCTTTTCAAACTCACTTTCTGACTTGTAACTTTGCAGCATATTTATATAATGATAAACCAACATTTTAAAAATTAAATTTAGAAGTATCAGTATTATTCTCTTAAGCTTGCATCCCAACTATTTTGCCTTTGCCTTTTTGTTCAAGAAACCACATAAAACCCATCAGGAAATATTCATATGGCAACACCCCGATTATATGCAGTTGAAACATCCAGCACCACAGCAAGACTACGAGGCATCAGGCAGAAGTCAGTGAAACCCAAGCAGCCTCAGAGAGTTGAATACACTGAGTTCTCTGAGACACCAGACCAATTCCACTGCCATCCAGACCTTGAGACTAAGAAAGAGACCAGTTAGAAAGCCAATGGCATAACAACTTGATCTGTCAGGCAGAGTACAGGAAAGTGAGCAGAGAGGTGGGGAGAGGATAGTGAGGGAGGTGGGAGGAGAGGAAGGAGGAAGCATGTCGCTGGGAAGAGGAAGAAAGCAGCATAGAAATAAAACCAAGATAAACAATACGGAATGAACTAGAAAATCCAGGACACTCAAGACTATGCTGATTAATAAGGATATGATCATGGCTCCTCAGCTTCTCACTTACATACTGAAAACCACTGCAGTAAAGAATGTTATAAGCATAGAGATGAACTGGTAGCAGTGTTCATTTTAGAACTAGAATTAAAAACTATTTTTCTTAAAGGTATGTAGCTAATGCATTATAATTTAGGGGTCCAAAATTTGATCTCTGCTTGCTAAAAATCAAATTATATAACAAGACTTTTATTTTCTTACATTTCTCAAGTTACTTAAGTCATTGGAAAATAAAATCACATGTTTAACAATTTTTGGCCACCAACTTTTAATAATACATATTTAATTTTCAGAAACATATGCTAACCATCAACAACATTATTAGGGTTCCATCAACCCCAGATGTTATTTCATTGGTACATTATCAATATTTACAAAGGCTTCCAAATTTAACAACACAAAACAAAACAGCTTAATTTTTAAAACTACAATGCTTTAAAAAAATGTAAACAGTCCATTTTTACATTATTGTAAAAAAGAAGACTCACTCCTTAATGCGGCTTAATTTTTTTTAAGTGAGCAAAGCCTGGTGCTCATGGATAAAGAATGAAAAGAATTCTTTACATAGAAACATTGTGCTCCAGTGTGGCAAAAAAAAAAAAATTATATATACACATACAAAGAAAAGAATCTTAAGTCCACAATTTAGACCACACACACAAAAAAAATCGTCCCCAAATTGAGAAATTTATAAAAACCATTTACACATGGTTGTTGACCTACTGAAAACCTATATAACATTTTTAAAACAATAACTCAGTCAAAAGATACCACTTCTCTTAAAAATGAAATTTTGTGCAAAAGAAATTATTTAAGCTAGAAACAAGACACTCCTCCTCAATAAGAGGCCAAAAGAGCCACTGAAATAATTTAACTCTGTTAGATTTAGTGCATGTAACCAAAAGGCACACACATGTGATTAATATATTAATATATTTTCATGCAGAAACCTGTGCATGTTCACAATTATATAACAAAAACACAAACGTAACAAAATGTAAAGCCTAATGTTTGGCAATGTTATTCTAGCTACATTCCTTTCTAGTCTATCAATCCAGAGTTTACTAGATCATTAACACTGCCTCTCAAAAAATATATTATATTTGAACAACTTCCAATAAAAATTTAAAAAAAGGATGTTAACCTGAAACACTATGATTTTTTTCAGTCCTGGTACATACAGAAACTTACTGATATGTTTATTTTAAATGTCATTTCAAATTAAGATACATTTTTCCTTTTGTTAATAAACACTTTGATTGCTCCAGTGAAGTCAGCAGAGAGAAGAACTTCTGTGTTGTCTGTCTTCATAATACCTTAAAAGCATAAAAAAAAGTTTTTCATTGATTTTAAAGGAATATGAAGTCTGCTGCTACCAGCCTGTCACATGCCCATGACCCTCAACCTCTGGGGTGGGAAGAACCTCTCCCCGCCTTTTCAGTCTATTTCCTGGCTTGCTCCCGTAATCCTTTCATCCTCTCTGAGGCTCAATTCCACTTTACCTTGTCTTAGCTGCTCTTTTCCTGGCATAGGGAGATTATGGCCCCTTGGGGCCTGGATGCCTGGATTTCGTCCCAGGCAGCCAAGGCCTCTAAATTGTCTAATTCTTCATTTCATGGCAAGAGTGTGTGTGTGTTAGTCACTTAGTCGTGTCCAACTCTTTGCGACCCGATGGACTACAGCTCACCAGGCTCCTCTGTCCATGGGATTCTCCAGGCAAGAAGAATACTGGAATGGGTTGCTGTGCGTTCCTCCAGGGGAATCTTCCTGAGCCAGGGATTGAACCTGGGTCTCCTGCATTGCAGGCAGATTCTTTACTATCTGGGCCATCAGAGAAGCCCTCACAGCAAGAGGCTAGTGTATTATTCAGCCCCAGGACTGGAGTGTTGGCAAGATGGGATCAGCTGGGCAAGTCTTTTGCTAACAGGGTTCACTAATGAGATTGACAGTAAGGTTTACTGTACAGCAGACATACTGGAACTGCCATGAAATGCAGTACACATGATTGCTCTGTGAATGCTGACAACACCTTTTGCCTTTCCAGTCCATACTGAAGAACTATGTAGCTATGCTGAATGGCAAAAATGCTTACCTCTTACGTTTGCCGGTAAAAACATTTAACAAACAAAATTCAGGTTAACGATTATGCACAGGCAAAAATTGTAGACTTAAGAAGTGCTGACTTGTGAGGAAGCAGATAATCCAAACTTTAAATGGACAGTTGTGTACAGGATGAGTTAGACAAAATGGTTTCACTTAGATTTGCTAAAAACATATGCTAAACCTTTGAACATTCCTAATACACTTTTCATTTATCTCAAAGTACCATCATGCAGCAGAAGCAGCAGCAAACAACTGACAGATATCAGAGAGGCTGGAGAAGAAAAGAAATCATCATATATATAAATATAAAAATGTTTTATAAGATACTATATAATGAAGATGATAATATCTATTACACGTCAGGCATTTTGCTAGATGCATGTGTTATCTTTAATTCTTATCACAACCTTGTTTCTTTTTTTAGTTTTCAGCTGTATCTTTTTAAAAATTGAAGTATAGTTGATTTACAATACTGTGTTAGTTTCAGTTGTTCAGAAAAGTGATTGAGACATGCATACACTTGGAGGTACATAAATATGTACATGAGCTTCCCACGTGGCACTAGTGGTATTGGACCCGCTTGCCAATGCAGGTAGATGTAAGAGACATGGGTTCGACCCCTGGGTTGGGAAGATCCCCTGTAAGAAGGTATGGCAACCTACACCAGTGTTCTTGCCCAGAAAACCCCATGGGCAGAGAAGCCTGGCAGGCTGCAGTCCATAGGGTCGCACAGAGTTGGGCACAACTAAAATGACTTAGCATGCACACACATATATGTACATATATATTTTTTCCATTATAGGTTGTTACAAGATATTGAATATGTTCCCTGTGCTATATAGTAAATCTTTGTTATATATATTTTATATAAGGTAGTGTGCATCTGTTAAACCCGTACTCATAATTTCTCCCTCTCCTCTTCCTTTTTGGTAACTATAAGTTTGTTTTCTATGTCTGTGAGTCTGTTTCTGTTTTGTAAGTTCACTGGTACTATTTTTTAGATTTCATATATAAATGCTATCATACTTATCTTTGTCTGTCTGACTTACTTCACTTAATATAATCGTTAGGTCCATCCATATTGCTGCAAGTGGCATTATTTCATTCTTTTTAATGGGTGAGTAATATTTCTGTGTGTGTGTGTGTGTGTGTGTGTGTGTGTATACTGTACCTTTGACTTGCATTTCTCTAATAATTAGTGATATGGAACATCTTATCATGTGCCTGTTGGCCATCTGTATGTCTTCTTTGAAAAAATGTCATTTAGGTCTTCTGCCCATATCAAAACCTTATCAATGAGGTATTATCACCATTTTAAACATGAGGAAAATGGAAGCTTAAATAGTCAAATATGTCAGGAATAAAGAGGAGGGCAATCAGATATACTTTATGATCTCATACCCTGGGTTTGAGAGTATTCTTAGAATATACCTACACAGGTAGAAAATAGCAAACACAAATCTGAGTATGATCCAAAGTTGTGCCTCTTTAAAAAGGACCCAGCGAAGTGGTAACTGAACAATGTTAATACTGTGCGGTTTTGAGAAGTCTAAAAAAAAGCACTTTCCATTTTTCCTCAAATAGTTTAAAAAGCTAGAATTTTCTGTGCAATATGTAGGGGAATGTACAGAGTGTAAAAAGGAATCATTGGACAAAAAGAAAAGAAAAAACCCAACCAAACGACTTAATTTAGAAGAGAGAAACAGGATTTGACTGTGAGGGAAAAAAAATGAAAAGAAATATTTCCAAACAGGCATTTAGTAAAGGTGTAATAATTCTGAGTTGGTTTATTTTTAAATCATGTAATTGAAAGAAGTGCTAGACTGAAGCTTGTCTTTGGTATCAAAATTTTGCTTCACAGACAGAAGAAATAGTGTATTTAGTGCAGTGTAGAGTGCAAACAATACCACAAGGGAAACTGCTTGAGATTAAATAAACATGCTTGAGAACTTTTAAATATTCAAATAATTTTAGAAGCACTCTTGGTACACTGTATGTATTGCTGTGTCTTTATAACACTCTTCAAGACCTGGTGTAGTCTCTAAAGTGAGAAAACGCATTTACTAAAATATTCTGCAATCGAGTGTAACAATACAAACTGTTTTTGTTAACAACTGGTCCAAATTCACATGGCTTTATCTTGTTCTTAAGAATTAACAGAAAAAAAAAGAATTAACAGGAAAATAATTTTTATATAATTGGCACTCACTACTACTTGATGGTTTCTTTTCACTTCCTAATCTGAGCATTTTATATAACTGAAAGGACTCTTCATTATTAAAGCCTTATTACACGCTTGGAGATGTTGGGTTGACCAAAAACTTCATTCAGGTTTTTCCACTGGATATGAGGGAAAAACCCAAACAAACTTTTTGGTCAACCCAAGAGCTATCTATGAGAAGCTATAAATTTGTGGCAAGAGAAAAGAATACTGCTTTCATTTTGGTTTAACTCACTTTTTCAGTAATTCTTTATTAAGCATCTACCATATGCAGGCAAGCACTGGGCTAGGCACTGGCACTACAACAATAAATAAAATACATAAAATCTGTGTCCTCACAGAGATGATACTGTAGTGGAAGAGAAAGGTGATATATTTTGTATATATTTATGTCTTGTTTGCATTTCTCTAAAGAGAACAACTGTTCATAAAAAAATTACAACCTTTCAAAATTTTCATTTTTAATTCCCAGGTGAATTTAAGAGAAGTAAAACCTCCAAGAATTATGTTACCAAAACGTTCAGAAATGAATATCTGTCAACCATTATGTTGTATACAAGAAATATTCTTCATATTCATGAAGACCTCATAATACTCATAGATCAATGAAGCTACTAAAGGCTGATCAGAGAGCATGAAGGACAAATAAAACACAGGTACCTACCAGAGGGCATGGTTTCCAACACTTCAGCATCTTCACCTTTTTCATTTCCTTCTGATTTTTCAGATTGCACATCCAAAGACAACATCAAACTTGGGTTTGGAGCAAAGATAGCTGATGTAACAACTGCATTATGTGCTGTAAAAAAAAATCGACTTTAGGATAACTAATAAGCTTGATTCTAAACATCAAGATAAAAAGTATAATATGCAAAAAATATAATAGTGTATGTTCTATACAATTATCTTTAGAAATGAAGAGATAAGTAACTCAGAACTATTTAAAACTCAAAAATATTTTCTTAAAAAAAAAACCAAAACCACATACAAGTTCTGAGATTCCATGATGTCTCAAATTTTATACAAGTATAAGTTCTTCCTTGGTATAGAAAAGTCAAACAAAGCCAATACAAACTGAAAGCAGTTAAAACTGCCAAACTCTCTCTCTGAAATAACGCCTATACAAATTTACCTATAATATATCTTCATTTTAACTTTATTTATTTAAAAGACACACCAAACTGGGCATTTGCTTACCTTTAATACCTTCCCAAAAGTCATTACGATCTCTCCTGACTGAAGTAAACTTGCTTAAGTCATGGTAAGTACTCCAGATATAAACATACTTATCTTCTGAGCCACTAACAAGGTAATTAAAATCATGGCTAAATTTAGGGAAGAAAGAAAAAGAATCAAAGTTGTGGGGCTTTTTAGGGGTTTCTCTCTATCAGAGCTCCCTAGTTTGAACCACCTAAGAAAACATCTAAGAGAACTTGCTGAAATACAGACTCCTAGCCTCACTTCAGAGGCCCTAAACATTGATATGGGTGATATGGGTGATATGGTTGATATTGGTGGCCAGTGGCATTCGTATGTTCATCAAGGTTCTAGGTAACTGGTGCTGGGTTAACCCACACTGGGAGGAATGCCTGTTGCTGCTGCTTTGTCTCTAAGTCATGTACGACTCTGTGACACCAGGCCCGCCAGGCTCCTCCGTCCATGGGATTCCCCAGGCAAGAATACTGGAGTGGGTTGCCATTTCCTTCTCCAGGGGATCTTCCCCACCCAGGGATGGAACCTGTGTCTCCTGCATTGCAGGCAGATCCTATACCACTGAGCCAGGGAAGCCCTCAGGAGGAACGTCTACTTAAGAGATAAAAGAGAGAAGCTGAATACTAATTAAATTACTGGGTAATTACTGGGTAGTTCAAGAAAAACAGAGAACTGGTAAGAAAAGGACTGAAATAAAGAGGGCTATAAAGAAAGAAGAGGTAGGTATTTCAGGAGAGCCTGCAGACCCTAAATTAAAAGTTCAAATAATAATGACATGTAAAGGTATAAATACAGGACATTGTACCTTAGGGTCTCAAAATGCTTTATTAGTTTCTGTACTTAAAAGGCCAAGGGTGAGTGGTGGTGGGATAAATCTCCTCTTAGAAAGCATACATGAAAGTACAAAAGCACAAATTCTGGAGCTGGGAGTCTTCTAATCCTGGCTCTGCTACTACCACTGTGACTTAAGGCAAATTACTTAATTTTCTGGATGTTGCTTCCTCATCAGCAGAGAAGGAGCAATTCTAACTCTACCAAACAGGTGGATAAGGTAAGTTCTGTATGATTGATAATATGAGATACCAGTTGTAAAAATCCAAAGTAACTAACACCATTATACATAAACATATAAACATAAGGTATAGATCAATGGAAAAATGGGAGTAGGGGAGAAATATTGTGATCTCTATGGGGAATTCCTCATTGCCAATTTACCTGAAACTTGCTTTGATCTGGCTGCTGCTGTTGACATAACCTTTATACTTCATGGACAGCGACAAATCTCTAAGATCATATAGTCTGATTCTGGAGTCATTTGAGGTTACCAGTATCTAAAAACAAATCAAAGGAAAAGTTAAAAATACCACCATTTAATCTGTGTTAAGGTACAACCAAAAAAGGGTGTTACACAAATATAGAATATACCTCAAAACTAGAAAAAGCAATATTCCATAAGAAAGGAAATATATTCTTAGCCAAGATATGAAGAACTTACTTTCAGGAGTCTATATATAGTGTGGAGAGAGATGGTTTTGAATACTTAGTACCTTATTTTCTCCAGGTAAAGGCTCAATGCCAGTAATTTTTCTTCCAACCTTGTTGCGCCCTCTAGTAGATCGGACATGTATCTGTGTGTGGTATTTCAAATGCTAAAAGGAAACCACAATTTAAAAAGATCAGAATTAGAACCTCAAAGATCATCTGAGCCAACTCACAGACAAACATGGTATTAATATTATTTGTCCCAATTTACAGATAAGGCAGTTAAAGTCCAGGGAGGATACACCAACTTATTCCAAACCACAAAAGGGTCTTCCAAGTATTCAAGTATGTAATTTATACAAGATTGTCATTTACCTCTGTATCATAGAAAATACACCTTCCATCGTATGTTCCAATCACTGCATATTTGCCATTCTGACAGAAATTTGCAGCTGTGATCAATTTTGTTTGACCATCTACTTCATTCCACAAAGCCACTTTTTTGTCAGGTATGTTCCAAAGGCGGAGCTTTCCATCCAAAGACCCACTTAGAAAATACCTGTCATCCTAAAAAGGTGGCAAAAGAGGAAGCTTTCATTTTACCACATGAAGAAAAACTAATCAGCAAAATCAATACGTCAAGTCTATTAGAAATAAATGTTAAAATATGTAAGATTTTATTTTAAAAATATTAAAGTAAGCATTATTTTATTCACTAAAAATAACAATTAGAAACCTCAATATTCATTTTTGAGAAATGAGGTTCTAATCATTTATCATATCCTTAAACTGCTTTTCCCAAAGAACAGATGTTAACAGACAATGGAGTAAGTATCATGTAGAAGTGTTTTGTGATCAAATAAGTTTGAGAAATTCTGGGTTCTCTGTTAATATGTGTTCTGAATCTTTCTGCGAGGGGTTGGCAGGGGATCAGGTAGGGACACCTAGCAGGGCTAGCACATTCAAGGAACATGCTTTGGGAAACACTACCCTATAATGGTACATTTGCCCATACCTTCCTTGGGATACATGTAATAAATACATGGATAAAAAAGTAACTAATGTTAGTTAGCTCACAGAACCAGTTAATTTTTGGAACTCCAACACCCCGTCAGCAGAGAATCGCGTCACTATTTAAATTCTCAACCAAATTTTCAATTTCAAACCAAAGATTCTCAGATGGGGGCAAACAGGCCCCACAGGGGACATCTAGCTACGTCTGGAGATATTTCTGATTGTCACAATTTAGGGGGTGGGCGCTACTGACATCTAGTGGGAAGAGCCCAGAAATGCTGTTAAACACACTACAATGCACAAGACAGCCTTCCCTCTCTCTACAAAAAAGAATTATCCAACCCAAAATGCCATTAGTGCCAAGGTTTAGAAACCTTGTTCTAAACTAAACCAGGCCTATCACAAAGTTGCTCTAATTTTTGGTAACATAAGAATTAAAGATAAGATAAAATAATTAGGACACCAAAACATGAAACAGATTTTCTTTTCCACTCAAGATTATTATTCTTACCTACTTCTGAAGCCTGTCAAGGATAACCTTCATAGAATAGGTATTTTTACAGATATGGTATAGTAGGCTCAACTCAATGTATACCAGTAGAAGTGCTGAACAAGTAAAAATACTTTGTCTTTGTCTTACAATTCATTATATACACATATACACATGTGTATATGTGTGAGTATCTCTATTTTGCTATTTCTTTTATAACCCTGCTTCCTTCCAAGTTACATTATTTGATACAGTCATATTGCCAAGGAAAATGTCAACATCACTCCATTCTTCCCCAGCCCCTCTCATAAACTCTCCAGGTAAGTAGAAGTTTTAGAAATAAGGCTTTTCGGTTTCTAAAATAAAACCAAATAGAGGTATAGGAAAATTGCTGACTAAACAGAAACCTTAATGATAAAGTACTACATGGATAACTATCACCATCTAATACCCCTCCCTTTCCACACTGATACATTATAGTTAAAATAGAGGTGGGGGATTTTGTTCACAGTTGCTGACAGGGGTAAATCCATTCTTCTGTTGCATCCTTAGGTGACAGGATGGGGGTATTTTTCAGAAAGAAGCCTCGAGAGCTTGATGGTCAAACTGATATGGTGTTAACACAGATTAAACATCTTTAATTTTCAAAAGTTCTTAATAAAGTACTTTATTAATGCCTATGTTATAAGCCTGCCCAGGGAGGGAAATTATATTGAGAGACAAAAGTCATTCTTCTTTCTTAATCTGAGGAAAGAGAGAAAGAAATGTGAATATAATTGAAAGTCTGCATTAAAAAGACAACGGGTATTAACATATAGAGATGAGGACATGATTGGAAATGTAATCATATACACCAACATAGGGGAGGGAAAGTCAACGAAGGTCAGCTCAAGCCTTCCACTTATTTCAACCTAGCTGGTGAAGCAGTGCCAACACATGACATCCCTGTGCTTACAGCTGCAAAGAACTAAAACTTCTCTAGCCTTATGCATTTTAGTGGATCTATCTTACAAGGGCATCAGATAGGTCTGGAGTCCATGATAGTAGACTTTTCTCCTTTAGTTGAAATTATATGAAATTCCTTCTGGAAGAAAGATATTACAGGATTTTCTACACTGAAAATGAGTAAGAGGAGATCTCAAGATTCACAATGTTTCCAGATATGAAACAGGAATTCAGTCTATCTTGTAATGAATTTTGGTCTTTGCCACTTTCAACCTTTTCTTTATCTCTTCCCTTCCTGACTCTCCTGCAACTAACTATTCCTGCCTATATGCTTCCCTTTCTTATTTACCTGCTGTATTTTCTTCTTCCACCATCTCCAACCTCTTTCCTCTTTAATAGGATATCTTATTTATTTATACCCTGCAGGTTTTATTAAAGACTTGGGATGACTTTTCACTAGTATATTGATATTTAGACTATAATATTTCCAGCTCTTCTAATGCAGATTAGTACAATATTTAGTTCCTTTCTTATTTCTAAAGCAGAATGAAACATTAAGTTGCTGTAAACTATATGGCTATTAATAATTTTTTTTTCTGTAGTCCAGAAATCCTCCAGAGAAACCTGGTTCCCTCACCTTCCTCATAGTATAACAAAAAACATGTAAACACTTACTCTCGGATGGAAAGCTATGGCAGTGACAAAATCTATATGCTGAAAACAGCAAAGGCATTCTCTTCTGGAAATGTGCCATAATCTGACTGTTTTATCCATTGAAGAAGAAAGCAGAAAGTAGTTCTATGGAGAAATTGACATTGATTATTTTATCATCATATAAAAAAATATTTACACCATAAAAGTGAACTTTTAGTTTTAGTACCTCAATAGTTTTGTTATTATTATTACTGTTATATGCAGGATCAGACAGCACAAAAGATATCCAATTCACTTGGACAATCCCATTTTCCCCCCAAATAGTTAAATACCATATTTCTTTGATTCTAAGACTTTTTCACATTACATATTCTGAAATGAGGATGAATCTTATGACTTCTATTGAAAGAAATTTGCAAGATGCCAAGAGAGGACCAGGGTGTGCCTTAGTCGCTGGAGTCTGCACCTACTGGAAGTTAGCATCACTTCGGTTATTTTCACATTGATAACACTAGTGAATTTTAACTTACATGAGTTCCCTAACTGTCACTTAACATGCCTTCAAAAAGATCACCATCCAAAGCAGCATGGAAATGAAAAGTTATTGTGCACCTGTCACACCTCAGGCAAGAAAATTAGAGAATAGAAACTGTTAAATGTCTCAGAATTTTCAAAGCTAGAAGAGGGTAGTGTAACTGACTTAGGCATTATGATGGCTCATCACCAGAAACCAAACATCTATTTGTCAAAAGCTTCCAGCTGGCTGAAGCTCTTTAACTTCTAAACACAAATCTATTTAAGGGAAGAACTATGAGTTATGCTGAACAAGGAAACTCAAATGAAATCTTAGTATTCTTTGGCATGAGTAAAGGTGCTAAACAAATTGAAATAATGATGATATTTACTGAGTACTTACAATATGCTAAACATTGTTCTCAGCACTATATAGCAACCCTATGAGGTATGTACATTATTATCTGCTTTTGCAAATGAGAACACTGAGGTAGAGAGGTTACATAATTTGTCTAAGACTATACAGCTTGTCAGTGGCAGAGCTGCAATTTGAACCCGAGTAGTCTGGCTCTAGGTCAGGCTCTAACCACTATACTACTGTGCAGAGTGCTTATGAAAAATGAGATGCTTTGTTATTTGCTTAAAGTAATAAAGACTCTTTAATCTTTGAATGTAAAAAGACTAAGCACAAATATGGATTCAGATATGTTACTGTACTGATACATATATACTATCTGGGCTAGTGTAAAAATCTGTATATTTTATGTGGTATACCTATTTTAAAATAAAGATATATCTTACAACTAAAAACTTTGACATGAGAAAAAAAAAGAAAAAAAAGGAAAAAAGAAAAAGAAAAAAAAGAGAAAAGAATCTAAAAACCCAAAAATAAAAATATAAAATAAAACCAAAATAATAGAAAAAATAGAATTTTGAAAGATTTATAATAACTTTTGAAACATCTAATAACAATTCATTTTCAAGGTCCACTCAGTTCCAGAAGTTTTGAGGAGTATATACAGTTTGCTTTATATTTCCTGATATTTAATAACAAGTGTATAAAAACTAAATCTATGGTCTGCTGCTCATTAAAACTGAATTTATTCAATTCTTCCAACAGTCCATTGGTTTAAGTATACAAAAGAAATACTAAGACATCCCTAAAAGTGGTTCTATCATGCTAAGAGATTTTTGTTCAATAAATACTTATTAACTAAACAAAATTAAATAGTTTTCTTGAACTAAGCATGGTCTTATGAGTCAGAAAAATTAGATTCAGATCTAGGTTCTACCCATAACTAGTTTTGTGATCTGGGATGGGTCAGAGGCCCAGTCTTCTAATCCACAATATGAAATAGCATCCACCTCACAGCACTAAGAAGGTAAATGTTAAAAAAAAAAAAAAAGAACTAACGAGGTAATTCTTGCTACCTGGCACAAAATAAATTTTCAACAAACAGAAAGCCCCCTATAAATATCAACTGTGCTAGATACTGAAAGAAACAACAGTAAAGAAAGTCAGACCCCTACTCTTGAGGGGCTTAGAATCTCATTGCCGATAAGACCTAGAAATGTACATACATAAACAGTTAAGTAACAAGAAAGTTTAAGGGAAGAGCACACAGACAGATGAAGGCCTTAAGAACAAAACTGAGGTTTTCTGGAGAAGAAATTCTGCCTTAAGACTCCAGTATGACACCTGCTGTGCTTTCAAAGTCTGCCCTACAGATTTTAAACTTGCTTGGCCCCACAACCGTGTGAGCCAATTCCTTAAAATAAACTTCCTGATGTATGCATTTCCTCTTGATTCTGTTACTCTGGAGAACCCTGACTGATACAGTGGTCAATGGAGAATTAATTTCTTCAGTTAGTTTTGCATTTCACAAAAAATACTGGCTTGCTCTAAGACAGTAAAATGAGTGTAGGGTTCCCAATTAGGTGCTTTGTACTTCTTATTCTAGATGAACATGATTAGAGTGAAGGGGGAAGTACAAAGGTACAACTGGGGCTCAATTTAGAATTAGACTAGCAGGTGAGGCCCAAGCTTGTTCCAGGAGGTTAGAGAAAGATGTTATGAAATGCACCCATAATATCTACACAAATATGATAGGTGCAGCAATTCAGAAGTGGAGTGACTCAAAGCTGAAGCTCAGGGAAGCCTGACTCGCTAGCATGTGTGCACGCTCAGTCATGTCCAACTCTTTGGAAGCCCACCAGGCTCCTCCATCCATGAGATTTTCCAGGCAAGAATACTAGAGCGAGTTGCCATTCTCTTCTCCAGGGGATCTTCCTGACCCAGGGGTTGAACCCACATCTCCTGCATTGGCAGTCAGATTCTTTATCACTGAGCCACCTGGGAATCCGACTTGCCAATACATACCAGTGATATCTTTGTGATACGTGAAGTTCTCCTGACATAGTTAAAATATATGGGCATTACCAGTATCCTTGCTAGTATTTTGTTAACTCAGATGACTCTTCTCAATTTAAGGCTTTTAAATATTACTTTCCCCCACAAATTCTTAATATATATTAGATTCTGATTACTGACAAATTTTAATACAAGGGAAGTATATTGAATAATGTAAAAATTTTAAAAAAAATTCCAAAAATGGCTTCATGTTTCAGATATCTTAAATGAAATTTAAAATATCTCTTAAAATCTTTGCAAACTTCTAAGACATTTGATTGGTGGCAAAATAGCCCGCTACTCCTAAAATAATCTTGCTCTAAGGAAAAAAAGCATAAAATGAAGACTTACCATTGATTTGTAGAATATAATTGTTAAACCTAAATTAATAATTTCATGAAGGTAGCAGACTAGCTCCAAAACAGTCTTGATTGGCTAGGTCAGACTTCATCTTTGTAGTTGAAGTCATATGCATTTTGCTGAGGACAGTTATTTTGCAAAACTACTTTATAAAAGAAGCAAGAAGTATAAGTATATAGACAGATTCAGATAGAAGCTGTTAAGTAACATAAACATTTTCTTATTAGCCTAATCTATCATTTCTCTTTTTTAATTTCAATTAATTTGTAACTCCCACAAAGTAGTTACAGAGATTCAGACTTGATGGTGATAATCATACAAATAAAACATTTCTTCTTATCCTAAAAAGTTATGCAGAATACAATATTCAAATAAGAAATTCTTACTTTAGACCAGGAAAGATCAAGCAGATCAGCAGTATGTCCTTTATATTTGCAAAACGGCCGTTGTCGAAATGGTGCATTTTTATCATCAGGGTCTTCATCAGTTCCACTGCATACCTATTTAGACATGAAAACAAATGTTAAAACTAGAAAAACAAAAGCTTCATACTCTTTCCTCCCTATTTGTTTTCCCATCATTTTGTATGATGTTTGACTAAAATCTTGACCCACTAAAACCCAACTCCTCTTTATGTTGAATCTACTACTTATTACTTCCTTACCTCCTTGTCCTAATAAACCAGGATCATCTCTAAAGACATTGTGCTATTGCAATCTTTCGCTCTCTAACAAAGCTCCCACTTTGTCTTTTTTTTTTTTTTTTTAGCATCTGTTCCTTTAGGAGAGGTGGGAGCAAATACCAGGGGATGATCATGGGCTCAATAAAGGACAGAAATGGTAGGGACCTAACAGAAGCAGAAGATTTTAAGAAGAGGTGGCAGGAATACACAGAAGAACTGTACAAAAAAGATCTTCATGACCCAGATAATCACCATGGTGTGACCACTCACCTAGAGCCAGACATCCTGGAATGTGAAGTCAAGTGGGCCTTAGAAAGCATCACTAAAGCTAGTGGAGGTTATGGAATTCCAGTTGAGCTATTTCAAATCCTGAAAGACAATGCTATGAAAGGGCTGCACTCAATATGCCAGCAAATTTGGAACACTCAGCAGTGGTCACAGGACTGGAAAAGGTCAGTTTTCATTCCAATCCCAAAGAAAGGCAATACCAAAGAATGCTCAAACTACTGCACAGCTGCACTCATCTCACACACTAGGAAACTAATGCTCACAATTCTCCAAGCCAAGCTTCAGCAATACGTGAACCGTGAACTTCCAGATGTTTAAGCTGGTTTTAGAAAAGGCAGAGGAACCAGAGATCAAATTGCCAACATCTAATGGATCATCGAAAAAGCAAGAGAGTTCCAGAAAAACATCTGTTTCTGCTTTACTGACTAGGTCAAAGCCTTTGACTGTGTGGATCACAACAAACTGTGGAAAACTCTGAAAGAGATGGGAATACCAGGCCACCTGACCTGCCTCTCGAGAAACCTATATGCAGGTCAGGAAGCAACAGTTAGAACTGGACATGGAACAACAGACTGGTTCCAAATAGGAAAAGGAGTACGTCAAGGCTGTATATTGTCACCCTGCTTATTTAACTTACATGCAGAGTACATCATGAGAAACACTGGGCTGGAAGAAGCACAAGCTGGAATCAAGATTGCTGGGAGAAATATCAATAACCTCAGATATGCAGATGACACCACCCTTATGGCAGAAAGTGAAGAAGAACTAAAGAGCCTCTTGATGAAGGTGAAAGAGGAAAGGGGGAAAGTTGGCTTAAAACTCAGCATTCAGAAAACTAAGATCATGGCATCCGGTCCCATCACTTCATGGCAAACAGATGGGGAAACAGTGGAAACAGTAGCTGATTTTATTTTTGAGGGCTCCAAAATCACTGCAGATGGTGATTGCAGCCATGAAATTAAAAGACGCTTACTCCTTGGAAGGAAAGTTATGACCAACCTAGACAGCATTTTAAAAAGCAGAGACATTACTTTGTCAACAAAGGTCTGTCTAGTCAAGACTATGGTTTTTCCAGTGGTCATATATGGATGTGAGAGTTGGACTATAAAGAAAGCTGAGTGCCAAAGAATTGATGCTTTTGAACTGTGGTGTTGGAGAAGACTCTTGAGAGTGGTCCCTTGGACTGCAAGGAGATCCAACCAGTCCATCCTAAAGGAGATCAGTCCTGGGTGTTCATTGGAAGGACTGATGTTGAAGCTGAAACTCCAATACTCTGGCCACCTGATGCAGAGAGCTGACTCATTTGAAAAGACCCTGATGCTGGGAAAGATTGAGGGCAGGAAGAAGGGGACGACAGGGGATAAGATGGTTGGATGGCATCACCGACTCAGTGGACATGGGTTTGGGTGGAATCCAGGAGTTGGTGATGGAGAGGCAGGCCTGGCGTGCTGCGGTTCATGAGGTCACAAAGAGTCAAACAGGACTGAGCGACTGAACTGAACTGATCATGATTGGTTTAAGCTAATTATGATGAGCTCACTCTCTTTTCCACCGATGATTGGTTTAGGCATAAGCATATGCTAGAATTTTCATCAATAAAACATGAGGGCAGGTTGGTTGGGGATGAGGAGATAGGGAAGGCTTCTAGAAAGATTTCCTCACTCTTAAAAAGGAGTATTCTAAAGGGACCTTCCTCTTTTCTGCCTCTGAACACTGTTGTCTGCATGTGACAGTAAGTCACCAAGAGAGTAGCAGTCATCTTACTACCATGAGGGGACCAAGTTAAAGAGAACAACAGATAATGAATAGCAAAGCAGGAGGATGGAATGACTTGTGTCTCTGATGACATAACTGAGCTGCTGAATTAACCAACTCTGGAGCTGCCTTATCTCCCGACTGGCTGCCTTATTGTTTAAGACATTTTCAGTTGAATTTCTGTTATTTGAAGTCAAAAGCATACTGACAGGTAGAGGTGGGTAGAAAATAATGCCATGCATGTTTGCCATGCATTTATTTTACAATATGCTTTTGTATTCATTATCTGAATGAATCCTAACAACTCTGTGAGGTAGGTATTACCATTATGAAGATGAAGAAATTAAGAAAAAATTGAAGCTCAAAGATGTCAAAATAACATATTAAAGGTCACACAGCCACCTGTAAACAGCAGAACCAAAGCATCTAACTGTAAGTCCAGAGGTTGGTCCTCATATGCTTTAGAGGATGTTGCTTGAGCAAAAATACAGAAGGTTAGCTAAGACTTGTATATTTAGGGAAGGGTAGGTAGAATGATGAGGAGGGAGAAAAACTTATATGGAAAAAAGCAGAGGATTGGGACAAAAAGGTACTTTGAAGCCAGATCATAAATACCCCTGGATTTGCAGTTTAAAATTTCAGACATTCTAAGGTAATGGAGAGCCAAGACAAGTTTCTGAAAAGAAAAAAACAACATGATCTGACTGGGACTTTAGAAAGAGAATGCTGGGTAATAACATAAAAGGTGGTTTGGAAAGAGAATTGGGGCAGGAAGAGCAGTCAGTAAGTTTAAGAGTAATGAGGGCTTAAATAAGACAGTGGCCATGAGGACAGAGAGAAACTACTCCTGTTAGCTGTTAACAATTTTACAGGTTATAAAAATATCCTCACATCCACTGCGGAGGGAGACCAACAATATCAATGCCCTGACCCTTTGCCAAACACTCCTAATGCTGGATGACTACAGCTACTTCCTCTAATTTTACTGTCAGATTAGTGAGCACCATGGGAAAACACAAAACAAAACAGGCTTCTTGCCCTATTACATCAAATTCAACTTTATGTTTAATAGTCCTTTTCATTTAATTAACTCCTTAGTGTATTGCCTCTAGCCACGATTCCAGGTCTCTTTTTTTCTCCTTAAACATCCATTTTCTTTCATGTATATCTGAATCACTTTGCTGTATACCTGAACCTATTCCAACACTGTTAATCAACTATACTCCAATATAAAGTTAAAAAAACATCCATTTTCTTCCCCTTGTATTCTACATATTTTTAAAATACTTCATGTATTTTTTATTATAAAGTAATACATACTCAGTATAGACAAATCAGAAAGCATAGAAAGTAGAAAAACTAAATGATCTGAGAGAATAGTATTGAAACATATATATTATCAAGTGTGAAACAGATCTCCAGTCCAGGTTGGATACATGAGACAAGTGCTCAGGGCTGGTACACTGGGAAGACCCAGAGGGATGGGATGGGGAGGTGGGTGGGAGGGGGGTTCAGGATGTACATGTAAATCCGTGGCTGATTCATATCAATGTATGGCAAAAACCACTACAATATTGTAAAGTAATTAGCCTCCAACTAATAAAAATAAATGAAAAAAAAAAAGAATTACCAAATGAAATCTTATATATTTTATCTATATCTCTCTGAATAGATATATATATATGTAGAGAGGTATTTTTATCTCTATGTAAATATAATGTATATATTAAACCTTATTATGAATATTTCAAATATACACAGTAGATAAAATAATATATAGTAACATAAACTCCATGCGTCCATCACCTTTTTAATGATTATCAACATTTTATTCATCTTGTTTTATCAATCTTCCCACTTTTATGTATTTGCTTATATTTGCTGGAGCAGTAAAAGCAAGATCTAAACATCAGTCATTTTATCAGTAAATATTCTATATGTATCTCTAACTAATAATCTCTCTTTTAAATATAACTATCATTACATTATCATACCTAAAAATACCATTTGTATCATCTAATATCTAATTTATATCTAAATATCCTGATTATATAAAAATGTCATTTTAAAGTTAGATTGCTTTGAAAATTTGTTAACCTTTTGATATTTATTAACACTTACTATATACCAGGTATGGTATATAACTTGAATGCCAAAATAAATACTTCTAATCTACTTATAATCTATTCTCAGTATTTAAGTCAGAGTAAGCCTTTTAAAATATGTCAGACTATGTCATTCTCTGTTCAAAAATTCTCCATCGGCTTCTTTCTCGGAGTAAAAGCCAAAGTCCTTGCAGTGGCCTACATATTATGGCTGCCCCATCTACACCTCCATGACTTCATTTTCTATTATTCTTCTCTTACTCACTGGCTCCAACTACCCAGGCCTCAATGCTATTTACTGAACATACCAGAACTCCTGCCTTATCACTGTTTCACATGCTGCTGTTCCCTCTACCTGGAATGTTCTTCTCCTCCACATAGCCAGATAGATGATCCCTCTCTCACCTCCTTCAAGTTTTCTTCAAATGACAACTTCTCAATGAAGCTTTGCTTGTCCACTGTATTTACCTCCCATCACCCCACTTTTTTTTCCCATGAAAATTTTCACCTTCTAATATATTACAAAATTTACTTGCTTTGTTTCTCTGTCTTCGACCACTAGAGTAAGTTTCGTAAAAATAGATTTTTTGGTTTCTTTTATTCACTACTATATCCCCAGCCTTCATGGATCACAGCCTTGTCATGCAGAAGGGGCTTGCATAACTCAATGAAGCTCTGAGCCATGCTGTGCAGGGTCACCCAAGACAGACGGGTCATAGTAGAGAGTTCTGATAAAATGTGGTCCACTGGAGGAGGGAATGGCAAACCACTCCAATGTTCTTGCTGTGAGAAACCCATTAACATAAACAGTATGAAAAGATAGAAAGATATGACACCAAAAGATGAGCGGCCCCCCCGCCCCCTGCAGGTCAGAAGGTGTCCAATATGCTACTAGGGAAGAGTGGAGGGCAATTACTAACAGCTCCAGAAAGAAAGAAGTGGCTGGGCCAAAGTGGAAATGATGTTCAGTTGTCAATGTGCCTGGTGGTGAAAGTAAAGTTCAATGCTACAAAGAACAATAGTGTGTAAGAAGCTAGAATGTTAGGTTCATGAATCAAGGTAAATTGGATGTGATCAAGCAGGAGATAGCAAGAGTGAACATCAATATCTTAGTAATCAGTGAACAAAAATGAATGGGAATGGGCCAATTTAATTCAGATGGCCATTATATCTACTACTGTAGGCAAGAATCCCATAGAAGAAATGGAGTAGCCCTCACAGTCAACAAAGGAGTTTGAAATGCAGTACTTGGGTGCAATCTCAAAAATGACAGAATGATCTCAGTTCGTTTCTAAGGCAAACCATTCAACATCACAGGAATCCAAGTCTATGCCCCAACCACTGATGCTGAAGAAGCTGAAGTTGACCAGTTCTAAGAGGACCTACAAGCCCTTTTAGAACTAACATCAAAAAAAAAAAAAAGATGTCCTTTTCATCATAGGGGATTGGAAGGCAAAAGTAGGATGTCAAGAGATACCTGGAGTAACAGGCAAGTTTGGCCTTGGAGTACAAAATGGAGCAGGGCAAAGGTTAACAGAGCTTTGTCAAGAGAACACATTGATCATAGCAAACATACTCTTCCAACAACACAAGAGACGACTCTACACATGGACATCACCAAATGGTCAACACTGAAATCAGTCTGATTACATTCTTTGCAGCCAAAGATGGAGACGCTCTACACAGTCAACAAAAAGAAGATTTGGAGCTGACTGTGGCTCAGATCATGAGCTCCTTATTGCAAAATTCAGGCTTAATTGAAGAAATTAGGGAAAACCATTAGGCCATTCAGATATGATCTAAATCAAACCCCTTATGATTATATAGTGGAAGTGACGAACAGATTCAAGGGACTAGATCTGGTAGACAGAGAACCTAAAGAACTATGAACAGAGGTTCATAACACTGTACAGGAGGCAGTGACCAAAACAATCACCAAGAAAAAGAAATGCAAGAAGGTAAAGTGGTTGTCTGAGGAGGCTTTACAGATAGCTGGGAGGTGAAAGGCAAGGGAGAAAAGGAAAAATATACCCAACTGAATGAAGCATTCCAGAGAATAGCAAAGAGAGATAACAGGCCTTTTTCAATGAAAGTGCAACGAAGTAGAGGAAAACAACAGAATGGGAAAGACTAGAGACCTCGTCAAGAAAACTGGAGATACCAAGGGAACATTTCATGCAAGGATGGGCAAAAGAAAGGATAGGAAATGTAAGGACCTAACAGAGGCAAAAGAGATAAACAACAGGTGGCAAGAATACACAGAACTATACAAAAAAGGTCTTAAGGACCTGGATAACCATGATGGTGTGGGCACTCACCTAGAGTCAAACATCCTGGAGTGTGAAATCAAGGGGGCCTTAGGAAGCATTACTATGAACAAAGCTAGTGGAGTGATGGAATTCCAGCTGAGTTATTTAAAATCCTAAAAAGTGATGCTGTTAAAAGTGTTGCATTCAAAATGCGAGCAAATTTGGAAAACTCAGCAATGGCCACAGGACTGGAAAAGGTCAGTTTTCATTCCAATCCCAAAGAAGTGCAGTGCCAAACTACCGTACAATTGTGCTCATTTCACATGCTAGTAAGGTTATGCTCAAAATCCTTCAGCTAGGCTTCAACAGTATGTGAACCAATGTACAAGCTGGGTTTAGAAAAGGCAGAAGAACCAGAGATCAAATTGCCAACATTCACAGGATCACAGAGAAAGCAAGCGAATTCCAGAAAAACATCTGCTTCATTGACTATGTGAAAGCCTTTGACTGTGTGGATCACAACAAATTGTGGAAAATTCTTCAAGAGATGAGAATACCAGACCTCTTTACCTGCCTCCTGAGAAACCTGTATGCAGGTCAAGAAGCAACAGTTAGAACCAGACATGGAACAACTGATTGGTTCCAAATTGGGAAAGGAGTAGGACAAGGCTGTATATTGTCATCCTGCTTATTTAACTTATACAGAGAGTACATCATGTGAAATGCCAGGCTGGATGAATCACAAGCTGGAATCAAGATTACCGGGAGAAATATCAATAACCGCAGATATGAAGATAATACTACCGTTATGGCAGAAAGTGAAGAGGAACTAAACAGCCTCTTGATGAAGGTGAAAGAGGAGAATGAAAAAGCTGGCTTTAAACTCAACATTCAAAAAACTAAGGTCATGACATCTGGTCCCATCACTTCATGGCAAATAGAAGAGGTAAAAGTGGAAGCAGCAAGAGATTTTATTTTCTTGGGTTCCAATATCACTGCAGACAGTGACAGCAGCCGTGAAATTCAAAGATGCTTGCTCCTTGGAAGGAAAGCTATGACAAACCTAGACAGCATATTAAAAAGCAGAGACATTACTTTGCCAGCAAAGGTCTGTATAGTCAAAGCTGTGGTTTTTCCAGTAGTCATGTAAAGATGGGAGAGTTGGACTGGAAAGAAGGCTGAGCACCAAATAATTAATGCTTTTGAATTATGCTGTTAAGACTCTTGAGAGTCCCTTGGACAGCAAGGAGATCAAATCAGTCAATCCTAAAGAAATCAACCCTGAATATTCATTAGAAGGACTGATGCTGAACCTGAAGCTCCAATACTTTGGCCACTTGATGCAAAGAGCCGACTCCCAGGAAAAGAACTTGATGCTGGGAAAGACAGAAGACAAAAGAGGGCAGTAGAGGATGAGATGGTTAGATAGCACCAACTCAATGGATATGAATTTGAGCAAACTCTAGGAGATAGTGAAGGACAGGGGAGCCTGGCGTGCTGCAGTCCATGGGCTTGCAAAGAGTCAGACACGACTTAGCAACTGAACAACAAAGACGCTCAGTAAGTATTTGCTGACTAAATGAAGACACAGTACCAGACCTTCAGATGCCAACTAGTGGAGCATAATGGTTAAGAGCATTAGATCTAAAGACAGATCAGAAAAGTGAAAGTGTTAGTCGTTCAGTCATGTCCAGCTCTTTTTGACTCCATGGAGTGTAGCTCTCCAAGTTCCTCTATCCATGTGATTCTCCAGGCAAGAATACTTGAATGGGTAGCCATTCCCTACACCAGGGGATCATTCTGACCCAGGGACTGAACCTAGATATTCTCATTGCAGGCAGATTCTTTACAATCTGAGCCACCAGGGAAGCCCAGAAGACTGATTAGAGCTGGGTTCTAATTCTGGTACTGTATCTACCTAGTGTGTAAAACTGGTATATTACTCAATATCTCTAAGCCTTCTTTTCTTCATCTGTAAAACAGGGTTCTTAATAGTACTTCACAACAGTACCAGGATTGTTGTGATGTGAAGACATAAAATGTACTTAGTGAAGTACATGGCACAGAGTAAAGGCTCATAAAATGTTAGCCGGTGTCAATAAACTGATATAGTATATAGTAAATGCTTTTAACAGACCTATGGGCAAAGTACCATGGGAACAGTGAGGGAGCACTGATTAAATTAGGTGAAGCAAGGAATGTTTCAGTGAGGAGAAAAGTCTTAAATGAATTTCCCAGGCAAAAGGGGAAAAGCATATGTAAATATATGAAATCAACAAAGGGTCTGACATTTTTGTTGGGGCATGAACAACCAAGTGGCTCAGAACATAAGGTTTGGGAGAGAGAAGGGTTGGAAGTAACAGTGAGAGCTGAGGTCAGGCTGATCTCTGAAAGACTGAGTCATCTAAGGGATTTAGACTTCATTCTATAGGAAAAAAAGAGAGCCAAAAGGAGTGCTTAAATAGTAGAGTAACATGATCAGATTTGTTTTACAGGAAACTAATTCTGCTGGCAGTGTGGATCAAAGAGTGGAATCTGGGAGAACAGCTATAATGGTACAGGTAAGAGATAAAGGCCTGGATTGTAGCAGTGGAAATGAAAGGAATGGCCAGATTCCAAAGACATTTCTGAGATTAAGTGGACAGGATATGGTAAATGAGTAGACACTGAAAGAGATAAGAGAATGAAAAGTGATCACAGCTTCTAACTCAGGAGATGACATATTTATTAAACAATGACCTGATGTCAAGTATGTAGACCATCAAAGGAGTGATTTTCTCAGGAAAATGGTAATTCTGTTTTGGGCATATATTATCATTGTCGATATCTGTCTTCTCCCACGCATTGCTCGTTGGCATGAATTATCCACGGCAACTTTATATTTTCAGTGCCTAACACATTTTTGACATTTAATAACTGTTTGTTGGCTGAACCAAATATAAACCAGTGTGCATTTTTAATAAAATACTGCATGTGCACAATTTCACAAAAATTTCGTCTCACTTTCTCACAGTTAAGTCTTTTCATCCGAGTTTTAGACTCTAATGATTTTGAAGGAGATCAGAATGTCACCCCAAAACATGCCCCTTTGCCTAAGGATTATTTTGAGCTGAAGGGAACTGAGAAGAAAGAGAGACAAGAAAAAACATCTGCCCTCCTCCTTTCTATCTGAAAGCAGAGCATAAAATGCCCTTTGTGAAGCTGTCTCCCCCTCACCTCTCCCTTACCAGGAAAGAGAGAATCAATCTTATCTGCATAAACAGAATCTTAGTAAATAACCGTTACCTTCCATTAGTTTCCTCAACAGATTTACCTTCTCACAATTTACTGCCCCTAAAAGACTAAACTCCTTTTTCTTTATCTTGTCACTTTTCCACTAACTTCTTGCTCTTTGTTAAAATGATACATAAGCTCCTGTGTATAACAGCTTTTTGGGGTCTTCATTCTTTCCCTAGGAAGGCCTCTATATGCATACATAATAAACTGTCTCTCCTCTTAATCTGTCTTTTGTCAGATTATTTCATAGATCCCAGCCACAGAACGTAAGATGGTATAGGAAACTTTTTCCTCCCCTACAATCTATTCTCAAAAATTCTAAGCAGAAATTAAATTCTATAACAACCCATACTGGTATTCCACTAATCAAGCACACCAAACACAAATAGATTTATCCATTTATCCGCTGGATAGAATTTTTAAGTAATTTGACCTGTGAGTAAGAAAGAAAAAGTAATAGAGTGTTTCTAACTGAGTTAAAAAGGTAACTTATGGATGTTGATGCCATTAAAGATGGCTCAAAAGAGCAGAGGCAGGGTTGTGGGTAGATAATAATAAAAAACATTTTCAAGAATGATCATTAATATCTAACCAGCTGCTCAAGTCAGACACATGGGAATCATCCTATGCTACTCATTTTTTGCCCCAGGTAGTGAGTTATCAATTCTTTCTTTTATATTTCTCAAATTCAGCTCCTCTTTAAGGTGTCCAGACTCATTGCTATCATAATCTACCATAATTGAAGTACTCATTTCTTTATGAAGTTGAGAGCCTCTTAAACAGTCTCCCTGTCTCTTGCCTGGAACCTCCATCCAATCTGTCTTTTACACTGCTACCAGAATGCTCTTTCCAAAACAAAAATCTAAACATTTTAACTCGGCTTCTGATCTAAACCCCTCAAAGTTCATCCTTCCCCAGTACCTTGAGGATAAAGTTCATGTCTTGGTTTAACCTGTCTACCTTTCCCACAACTCCCACACATGCAGCCTTTGGTCCAGCCAGGTAGTATCTTTAAAATGCCATGCTGTTTCAGCCTCCACACTTTTGCACTTGCTATCTGCTCTGATACTCCCCTTCCTTCCTTGTCTTACATAATTGACTCCTCGTTCAAAAGCCTCCAGGGAGCTTTTCCTGACACCCTGATTCATAAGGCTAACTTGTATATTTGTGTCGTATCTTCAATAGAGTATTACCATCAAATACTATAACTGCAGGCATATCTATTTCACTAGTCAGCAAGGTCCCTGAGGCCAGAAAATAAGTCTCCTTTGATTCTGCAGAATCTAGCAGTATGTGGAACATGTAACAGACACTCAAAAAACATTTGTTGAGGGAGTATAGTTAATTGATGTGTTTAAAGAACATGTAGGTGGAGAAATCCTTTATATATTGTTATGTGAAAAGGGTAGCATGCACAATAAGATTTCATTGTTGTTTAAAAAACATAAAGCTCTTGGAAGAAAACAAGAATTTTGGAGCCAAAGCCAGTTCAGGACTGGAGGTAGTGAGTGAATATCTTAATTGAGAATGGACAAAGGACGAAACTCAAGAGAAACAGCAATACTTAAGGGGGTGGAAGAGGAAGAGACAGCAGAGGTACAGGCAGGGAACAAGGAAGAGCAGAACCATGGAAAGCTGAGGGGAGTATGTTCAGAGTGGGGAAAACTAGTGTCAAATACTACAGAGCGAATGGAATCCCAGCAAAATACTATTGAGCAGGTGAACATTTTAGGTTCTCTTTGTTGACATCACCTTTGCTTCACTCAATACATAAGCACCACAGGGGACAGCTTAGAATAATATTTTGCATTCTGCTTTTTAGGTTTAAAACTGGTTATATTTAACTTTTCAGCTCTGAGACCAAATGAAAATCATTAAGATATTTTAAACTACCTGACACTGGGATAAAACATTAACTAAACCTAGAAGATGGAAAAATTAAGATATTTCAGTATCTTTTTTTCTTTTCTTAGTTACTTCTTATTCAGGTATTCATTATTTTTATTATTTTAAAAATATCTAGGGACTTCCTGGTGGGCCAGTGTCTAAGACACTGTGCTTCCACTGCAGGGGGAACAGGTTCAATCCCTGGTCAGAGAACTAAGATCTCACATGCTGTGTGGTGTGGGCAAAAAAATAGGAAAAAATTTTTAAATAAAATATCTCACGTGGATTTGAGGGGAGGGAATTTTTTTTGTTTAGATTTACATTAGTATGGTAGCTTGAGTAATATTAGTTACTGTCTGACAACCTTTAACCATCACAATTTTTCATTTACTAATTCTAACAGAAGGAATTCTCATTTCTAATGCATCCAATTTTAAGTGCTTTCATGAATCTGTAATATCTGATAAACTATAAGGTACTTTATGGTAAAAGAAAAATCATAGCATGTAACAATAGTAACCATAAAATAATGAACATACCCCTGTATCTGTATCAGATTTTGATGAATTTAGACTTTCCTGAGAAGGTGATGGGGACACACGTCCTAAAATGACATAATAATTGTAAAAAGGCACGTATGTATATACAACTGTATACACACACACACAGAAAACATCAATCACAAATAATAATACAGTAACACCTAATCAAAAGTCACAGAATGTATCATTCTAGAAAAATGTATTTTTCTAAACAAGCGAAGCATTAACTCTTAGGCACCAAAGTATTTGTTCTTATTATTTTTATATAGACTCTTAATAAATTGGTTTAACCACATCTCCAATTTAATAAAATATTGTTATATCCTCATTATTCATTGTGAAGACATTCTTGTCAATCAGAACAATTAGCAACATGAACAATAAAGGGGCAAAAAGTGTCTGGGCTGGGTTAAATCTCAATGGCCACTGAAAATAGTCTTTCTGCTCTAGGCAGGGCAATAAAGGAAATGTATAATAGACATAGCTTTACTTTCTGTCAACTCATTATCATCTCAAATTATGTTATTAGAACAAATTGCAAACAACCTCATGGGGCTACTAAAGTATATGGGCCCCGCTGGCCAGTTTAGTGGCTCTCCCTAGATTTTTATGTTCCTCAAACTACTACTTCAACTATATTCTATACTCCTGCCCATGGTCACCTCTATTCTTCTTTCTCCCATATCTTAACTTCATGTATTCAGCCTTGGATGATTGGATAGCAAGAGGTTTGTGGTGAAAATGTACTGCAGTTAAATAATAATGACAATAATTACAAGAAAAGAATCCTATAAACCTAAAGCTCCTAAAACATCAATTCTAAACATTTTGCTGATAACATAATACAGAAATATTTTACATAGTTGTAATCGTGTGTACACACATCATATTCTGGGGTCTCTCTTTTCCATTTAACCTAGTTTCATATACTCTTTGATGTACTGACAAATAACATTTACTTTCCATGGCTTTTGTTTCCTTAATCATTCTTTACTTATTAGATGTATGTATTATTCTCATTCTTTTTCTAGATTAATCACACATTTCATTTTAACCTAGGATAGAACTGAAAGTTACCAGGGGAACCAAACAACCTTGTCCTCAATAGTTCATGAATTTAACTCTGCAGTATACCTGATAAGAGATAAAGTCAAAAACTTTGTGGTAGTTTTTTTCACTGGGTTTAGATGCTTTTTGCTGATGACTTCTGTCTTACTTTTAGGTTTGTGGCTTTTATGGAAAGTAGTGGTTGCTGCAAATGATTGCCAGATAAGAGGGCATTATTACACCTAAAATGTAAAAATGCCAGATGTCTCCAGATTTTTTAAACTCCACCAATAAAGGAAAAATACCTTCTGTATTGTATTTCATTCGCATATTGTTGAAATAGTCAAAAGCATTTTTTAAAGCCCATATTCTCACTACATTGTCTTGTCCAGCAGAGGCAAGTAATCTGCCACAGTGAGAAAATTTCATGGTCCACACAGCTCCCTGTGAAAACAAAGGAAGGTTCAAAGTTGAAAAGCTGAGACATTATTTTTCAGCCAAAAAAAAAATACTTATAAGTTGGATGCCAAATTGTACATAAAGTCCCTGCATATGAACAAATTCCATTCCAAAAGTGCCTTCATAAATCCAATTTGTTCTTAAGTCCAACAAAGTTAGCTTAGGTACCTAACTAACACAATCAGCTATATAGCACTGTAATAGACTTATGATACTTTCCAAACAAATAATACACAACATAAAAAATTAAGACAACATTTTTAATCTAACAGTACAGTACCTTGAAAAATACAGTAGTACCAGCTACATCACCACTGCTTTTACACTTGCTTCCAGACATCCTGGACTTAAAATAAGGATACTGCACTACTGTACTCTACACAGTCCTGTAAAGTACACAAAAGCACAACCACTTGTAGAGGATGCACACATGTGGCCATGTACGCCAGACACGTGAACTAACCTACGTGACTGGACATGTGAACGCTGGTTCGCATCTTTGAAAGTTCGCAGGTTGAAGGTTTATATGTAGGGGACTTATTGTATACTAAAATAATGCTCACATTACTAGCACCACTTAAAGCTAACAGTCCAGTGGTGCTATAATACCACAAAAGGGGCTTTTGAAGACAGGGGAAAGACAGCTGAGCTGCAGTTTGCTATAATGTAAACTAACAACTTCAAGACCCATATATTGTCCACATATTAATGAAAATGGGAGATCTGAGGTAGCCAGAAACCTTCACTGCAAAAGTACAAATCCTAGTTTGTGGTCTTGGTCTCCTAGCTGAACATGACAGCAAGTGGGATAGGAGGGGGCACAGCCCTGAGAATAGCAAAACAACTCCTGAGGAGGGCTGAGGGAAGAAGAAGGTGCACCTTAGCAGTAACCCTCACAGCACTGGGCATTTGGAAATGTTGCAATGGTGTGGTCTCATTCTGTTTTTCTCCCCAGAAAAAAAAGTTTTGTAACATATTGCTAAAATTCCCAGACAGACAGTACTGAAAAGAATGGGGAGGTATGTGGGGGAAAGCAATAAAGAATGTGAATCCTTAAATTGGAAACGCCAAATCCCAAATAATCTTATAACCACTGTTAAATTGATAACATACATCTATGCAGATCAAAAAGATCATCCAAGTTAGAGGTAACAGTTTATTTACTGGAATATTCATTTCCACAAAATTCCCACAAAAACGTTAAGAAATTTGTCATTTGGAGCTTATTGCCATGAGATTTTAACTTAAAACTGGAAATACTGAAAGAGACTCAATACAGTACAAGGAAATTCATCAGATTCCTTAAGGAACTTACTATAAACAACTCAAGCTTTTTAAAAACTTTTATTTTATTGAAGTGTAACTGATTTACAATGTTAATTTCTGCCATATAGCACAGTGATTCAGTTGTAAATATAATACATATTCCTTTTCATACTCTTTTCCATTATAGTTTACCACAGGATATTGAATATAGTTCCCTAAGCTCTACTACTCAAACGTTTTATGTATATATTATAAGCACCAAAATAAATTCAAATCTGGTTGCCACCTGATATGTATAAGCCAACTTTTAGATTTAAAAATGTAAATAGATAAGTAGATCCCCTGGTCAAAGACCCACAGCATCACTTATCCAGTTCTGAGTTTATTACACTCTTCCTTGTGTTTCTAGCATTTTCAGGGGGTAACTGTGATGTACTTTGTGAACTTGACATCTACTTTGGTACATTTTAAGACAACCTGTACCTCTACCTCTCTCTTTGCTCTTTCACTTCACAAAATATACCGAGCTTCTGAAACATTTGTATAAATTATTTAAAATATACCAGGGAACATTTTAAACATTGTTCAAAGTGACAGATCACCCTTAATTGCTTTTAAGTTTGGTACCTTTCTTTGGTAAAAGGAAGTTTACATAGCTTTCTTAATGATACAGGCCTAGAGTTTACTTATAAGTCACTTCTTGAACAACAATTCAGAGACGGACTCTGCATTACTTATTCATTAAATCATATTAATATCAATTCACTCTTCATAGCTCAGGCTAGCAAAACTATATACATAAGAAGATATCAGCTTTATAGAAGCCAAATTATTTCTCTCAATGAAAACAGAATCAATCCTAAAAAATGAAAAGGTTGCTTACCATATGTTCACCACTAAGATCTTGTACCACTTTGATCTGATCAAAATCGTAAGGTCCTTTGAAGCCATGTGCTGCTTTGAATTTAACTGGTCTTGTGTACGGCATTCCTTCATCATCACTTGATGAAGGATCATCTTGATCAGTATGAAAAACTGAATAGAAAAGCAATAGAAAGCATCACTAGCTAATGTAGATATTGCTACAATCATATTTTCATATCTACTGCTTACCAAGAAGATTCATTAATTGGAAAAAGCAAAATCTGTCTACTACTAAATAGCATACTGGTTTAGCAGCATGGAGTCTGGTAGTACCAGACTGCCTGGGTCCAAATTCCGCTCTGTCATTTATTATCTATGTGACTATGGGCAAGGTATTCGACCTTTCTGTGCCTCAGTTTTCCATCTATAAAATGGGATAATAATGGTATCCCCACTGTACTCAGTCATGGGGGTTTCCCTGGTGGCTCAGTGGTAAAGAACCCGCCTGCAATGCAGGAGACGTGGGTTCAACCCCTGGGTCGGGAAGATCCCCTGGAGAAGGAAATGGCAACACACTGAAGTATTCTTGCCTGGGAAAACCCATGGACAGAGGAGCCTGGTGGGCTAGAGTCCACAGAGTCACAAAGAGTCAGATATGACTTAGTGACTAAACAACAACAATAATGGTACTTACTTCATAGACTTTTTAAGAGGAGTAAATGAGCTCATACAGGTGAAAGTGCTGAGAATAGTGTTTGGCACAGAATAAATACTATTTAAGTGCTTATTAAATAAAACAAATGAATACAGTTATAACAAGGGCACAGGAAGTTAAGGTACAGAAATTCAGAAAATTTACCTAATTTTGAGAATATTTATAAACACTAGTCTTACAAAACTAATTTACGACTGATTATTGAACAATCAACTCTTCCAAGTTGCCACAGTCGCAAAATATGTACAAATTCATGTTTAAGATAAATAAATTTTTCTTTCCACTCATAAAATTGATAGTGAGAGTACCATGATTTATTGAAATGCTAAGATAAAAGCTATAAAGATTTATTACTTTCAATAAAACAGAATGTTTCTTATAAACCTCAGGCTAAACTTAAATGACTACAAATCAATTAAATATTCAGTTGAAGGGTTCTATTTCCCTTACCTTCATCTCTAACACTTTTAACTTTATTTACAGCACGTTCACCATATTCCTCAGCAAGGTGTTTCGCTCTCTTTACTGATTTTCCTAGGAACTTCTTTAGTTGAGTCCTTACCAAAAATGCAAAAAAAAAAAAAAAAACCAACCCAGATTACTTCTTATTAACTCAACTAACTGTAAAAGTTCAACAATTCACAGATAATCTCATGAGCTGTGACTGGTAAAGTGTATCATTTTGAAATAACTCCTTTTTTATATAAATAGTAGGTGTTTAACTCCCCAAATCCCTTGTTCTATGGAACAAATATACTCAAATCAATATGGCTACAAAGGAAATATAGGCAGTTCTCCCCAATGACAGTATCATATCCTCTACAGCATTATGTCACTAGAGGAAAACATAGGTATAACACTCTTTGGCATAAATTGCAGCACTATCTTTTTGGATCTAACTCCTGGAGTAATGAAAATAAAAACAAAAAAAATGGGATCTAATTAAACTTAAAAGCATTTGCACAGCAAAGGAAATCACAAACAAAACAAAAGACAACCCATAGAATGGGAGAAAATATTTGCAAATGAAGTGACCAGCAAGGGACTAATCTCCAAAATATAAAAAACAGCTCCTGCCAGCTGAATATCAAAAAAAACCAAAAACCATACAATCCAATTAAAAATGAGCAGAAGATCCAAAGAGACATTTCTCCAAAGAAGACATAGAGATGGCAAAAAAGCAGACAGAAAGATGCTCAACATTACTAATTATTAGAGAAATGCAAATCAAAACTACAATGAGGCATCACCTCACACCAGCCAGAATGGTCATCATCAGAAAGTCTACGAACAATAAATGCTGGAGAGGGTAGGGCAAAAAGGGAAACCTCCCACATGTTGGTGGGAATTTAAATTGGTAAAACCACTATGGAGAACAGTATGGAGATTCCTTAAAAAAATAAAAAAAGAACTACCATGTGGTCCAGCAATCCCACTCCTCTGGGCATATATCTGGAGAAAAGCACACTTTGAAAAGATACATGCATCCCCAATGTACATTACTCACAATAGCCAAGACACGGAAGCAACCTAAATGTCCATCAACAAAGGAATGAATAAAGAAGATGAGGTACATATATACAATGGAATATTACTCAGCCATAAAAAGAATGAAATAATGAGATTTGTAGCAACATGGCCTGACCTAGAGGTTATCATACATAAGTGAAGTAAGTCAGACAAACACAAATATCATATGTTATCACTTACATGTGGAATCTAAAAAAATGATACAAATGAACTTATTTACAAAACAGAAACATACTCACAGATTTTGAAAACAAACTTACAGTTACCAAAGGGGAAAGGTGGAGGGGGGAGATAAATTAGGAGTTTGGGATTGACATATACATACTACTATATATAAAATAGATAATCAACAAGGATCTACTGTATAGCACAGGAAACCCTATTCAATATTGTCTAATAACTTATATGGGAAAAGAATCTGAAAAAGAATGAATATATGCACATGCATAACTGAATCACTTTGCTGTACACCAGTCAGGCTAATATGATATTGTAAGTCAACTATACTCCAATATAAAATAAAAATTAAATAGTTATTATAAAATAGTGGCTATATCCCCCATGCTGTACAATATATTCTTATAGCTTATTTTATACATAGCAGTGTGTATCTCTTAATCCCCTACCCCTATCTTGCCTCTCTCTTCTTCCCTCTCCCCACTGGTAACCACTAGTTTATACCTGTGATACAGAGATTAAATAAATATAGAGATTAAAAACAGATAAACCATTTAAAAAATCACAATAAGGTCTCTGTTATTTATAACTGAAGTTATATTTTTCTGGTTAACTATAGGTTTACTACTACTATAAGCAAGAAAACAGATATTTTAGCCAGTTTGTATGAGACCATCTCTAAAATACATACATTTGTGCCTTCTTCAATGGTACTTAATGCTTAATAAGTTTCTTTAATAAATAGGGTCAGTTACCATCTTTACTATTCTTTAATACACCTGATGCTGGGAGGGATTGGGGGCAGGAGGAGAAGGGGACGACAGAGGATGAGATGGCTGGATGGCATCACCGACTCAATGGACATGAGTTTGAGTAAACTCCGGGAGTTGGTGATGGACAGGGAGGCCTGGCATACTGCGATTCATGGGGTCGCAAAGAGTCAGACACGACTGAGCAACTGAATTGAACTGAACTGAACTGAATACACCAAGGCTTCTCAAATGATTGCAAGTGGGCCATAATAATGGTTCCCCTCTCAGCCTTCAAGGCAACAGGGTAGGGCCCAGAGAAGCCAGAACCCTGGGTCAGTCTCTTCTGGCCATCAGCTGCCTCATCAGCTTACCCCAGGATTCAGTGCAAATAATACCATGTTCTGAACATCATGACGTGAGAAGTTGAAAGCACTGCCATGTAGAATGGCTGAGCAATATATGAGTCCTTTTTATCATTTTCCTGATTCTTCTCTTGCAATCAGAGTATTCTCTGACATTCGTATGTGCTAACTTGTATCTGTCATGGTTTGATGCTTCTATTTTGCTCTGAGATCAAATATCAGATGACCAGACTTTTTAAAATTATGTAAGACGTATAAAGGTTTTCAATAAACCTGAGGAGCTTTTCTTTTTAAAAAATGATGAGCTTTACTGCATGGAGCACTCTTTCCTAGATGTCTATACACCTCCTGAATAATTCTAATTATACGGTCCTTAATAGTTGCCACTGCTAGACAGCCAGGGTCCAGATGGCTGAGGTGTTATCATATACCTCCACTGTGGGCATACCTTTTCTAAAAAAATCTCAATGTTTTCTTTGCTATACTTTCCACATGAGGAAAAGATCAGACTTGAGTGGAGAACTCGCTTTGGCCTTAGACTAAATTATTGCCAATTAAAGGACTTTCAGATGTACAAGCTAGATTAAGAAAAGGCAAAGGAACCAGAGATCAAATTGCCAAGATCCACTGGATCATAGAAAAAGCAAAGGAATTCCAGAAAAACATCTATTTCTGACTCATTGATGACACTAAAGCCTTTGACTGTGTATCACAACAAATTGTGGAAAATTCTTAAAGAGATGGGAATACCAAACCACCTTACCTGTCTCCTGAGAAACCTACATGCAGGTCAAATGCAACAGTTAGAACTGGACATGGAACAAAGGACAGTTCAAAATTGGGAAACGAGTATGGCAAGGCTGTATATTATCACCGTGCTTATTTAACTTGCATGCAGAGTACATCATGAAAAATGCCTGCCAATCTGGATGAATCACAAGCTGGAATCAAAATTGCGAGGAGAAATATCAATAGTCTCAGGTATGCAGATGACACCACCCTCATGGCAGAAAGTGAGGAAGAACTAAAGAGCCTCTTTATGAAGGTGAAAGAGGACAGTGAAAAAGCTGGCTTTAAACTCAACATTCAAAAAATGAAGATCACAGCATCCAGTCCCATCACTTCATGACAAACAGATGGGGAAACAATGACAGACTTTATTTTCTTGGGCTCCAAAAATCACTGCAGACAGTGACTGCAGCCATCAAATTAAAAGATGCTTGCTCCCTGGAAGAAAAGCTGTGACAAACCTAGACAGCGTATTCAAAAGCAGAGACATCACTTTGCCGACAAAGGTCCGTATAGTCACAGCTATGGTTTTTCCAGTAGTCACGTATGGATGTGAGACTTGGATCATAAAGAAAGCTGAGTGCCAAAGAACTGATGCTTTCCAACTGTGGTGCTAGAGAAGACTCTTGAGAGTCCCTCGGACAGCAAGGAGATCAAACCAGTCAATCCTAAAGGAAATCAGTCCTGAATATTTATTGGAAGGACTGATGCCGAAGCTGAAGCCACCAACTAATTTGAAAAGACCCTGATGCTGGAAATGACTGAGGGCAGGAGAAGGGTGTGACAGAGGATGAGATGGTTGGATGGCATCATTGTCTCAATGGATATAAATCTGAGCAAACTCTGGGAGATAGTGAAGGACAGGGAAGCCTGGCATGTTGCAGTCCATGGGGTCGCAAAGAGTCAGACACAACTGAGTGACTCAACAAGGGACTTGTGTACAATCAAGGAAATCCTACATGTCTACCACTGTGCTAGATTTTTATACAGGGAAAAAGAATGGTATGATCAAAATCCTTTTGGAACATATTGTTGTTGTTCAGTCACTCAGTCACGTCTGACTCTTTGTGACCCCACGGACTGCAGCACGCCAGGCTTCCCTGTCTTTCACCATCTCCTGGAGCCTGCTTAATCTCATGTCCACTGAGTAGGTGATGCCATCCAAACATCTCATCCTCTGTCGTCCCTTTCTCCTGCCTTCAATTTTTCCCAGCATCAGGGTCTTTTCAAATGAGTCAATTCTTCTCATCAGGTGGCCAAAGTACTGCAGCTTCAGCATTAGTCCTTTCAATGAATATTCAGGATTGATTTCCTTTACGACTGACTGGTTTGATCTCCTTGCAGTCCAAAGAACTCTTAAGAATCTTCTTCAACACCACAGTTCCAAAGTATCAGTTCTTATGGTCTAGTTGTTTAACATGTATTTATTTTTTAAATAAGAAAACAATTTAAGATAATATAAATAGCAAATGTATGGTATATAGACTATGGCTGTCACTGAAATTGAGAACAGGAAAATCTTTACTATGAACTGGAGTAGTCAGGAAGAGTCTCATGTAGTTGAGTTTAGAAAGACAAATAGGATTTGGAGCAATGATGTGAAATGGAAAAAGCAATTTCAAGAACAATCATGTTCTTCTACCAACACTTCTGGTACCTATCTACCATTAGAAAAATAATATAAGCATGAAGCAAAACGTTATTGATCATTTACTGTATGTCAGATGCTATAAAAATGACCAAGACAGCCTCGAGGAACTCATAATCCATTGCCTGAGGGCAGGGAGTGGTGGTGGTAGATGGACAAACAAACTGGCCAGAGCATAGATTTAAAACAGTATGACAGTTCTCATATATAAAATACACACACACACACACACACACATATAGTAATAGAAGCCTGAAATGAAGAAATTGGATGTAACTCACGTTTTCTGTTTTAACCGTCCACCATCAGTATCTGTTTGTTGAGACTGTAACTTCTCTTCATCGTCTGACTGTGCTGCATCATTACTACAAGAAGAAGTCATTTTAAAAGAAGCCATTTCTCAAAACTTCTCAAAACTCTCTATGTATACTTACTATACAATTAACTAATAAGTGTTAAGAAAAAAAATGTTTACATGCTTTATGTAGGTTTAATTTAAATGACCCTGAGAATTAAAAGACTTGAAAGATGGTACAATGCATAAAACATAAACAAATGCAATTCAGGAATTTATGAAAAAACTAACACAAAAAAGGCATTGTGCTGGGTAAAACATGCTGCACAGAAATGACAAATTAACTTGTAAATATCTTCCTCCTTACTTATCAGGCACATCGTGTGAAAGCTTTGGTTTCACAGAAATTACTTCTTGGGTCTACATATTTCTCATAGTAAAGTCAATCATTTCACTCTAAAGACACTGTCTGACCCTAAAAAGACAATACAATTATTTATAAAATTTCTGATCTTTAAAGCAAGGTTTCAGAAGACCAGGTATTTATCCCACATGGCTTTTTAGCCTCTTATGTTTTAATATACTCTCTAGAATAATAAAAATCATTTTAAAAGAAGACAAACCAAATACTACGATATTTAAGATATATCATGGAATCCAGTCCCATCACTTCATGGCAAATAGATGGCGAAACAGTGGAAACAGTGGCTGACTTCATTTTTGGGGGCTCCAAAATCACTGCAGATGGTGATTGCAGCCATGAAATTAAAAGATGCTTACTCCTTGGAAGGAAAGTTATGACCAACCTAGACAGCATATTAAAAAGCAGAGACTTTTTACTTTGCCAACAAAGGTCCGTCTAGTCAAGGGTATGGTTTTTCCAGTGGTCATGTATGGATGTGAGAGTTGGACTATAAAGAAAGCTGAGCACCAAAGAATTGATGCTTTTGAACTGTGGTGTTGGAGAAGACTCTTGAGAGTCCCTTGGACTGCAAGGAGATTCAACCAGTCCATCCTAAAGGAGATCAGTCCCGAGTATTCATTGGAAGGACTGATGTTGAAGCTGAAACTCCAATACTTTGGCCACCTAATGCGAAGAGCTGGCTCATTTGAAAAGATCCTGATGCTAGGAAAGATTGAAGGCAGAAAGAGAAGGGGATGACAGAGGATGAGATGGTTGGATGGCATCACTGACTCAATGGTCATGAGTTTGGGTAACTCCGGAAGTTGGTGATGGACAGGGAGGCCTGGCATGCTGCAGTCCATAGGGTTGCAAAGAGTCAGACACAACTGAGCCACTGAACTGAACTGAACTGAACTAAGATATATATTTCCCCCCAAGTAACTGCACAGTTATAAGAAAGAACAAAGTTAAATGAAGAAAATGTGACACACATAGGAATATTATTCAGCCATAAAAAGGAAGGAAATCCAGCCATTTGTGACAATATGGGTAGACCTTGGGAACATTAAACTAAATGAAATAAATCAGACAGAAAAAGACAAATACTTTATGATATCACTTAAATATGGAATCTTAAAAAAAAGAACTTGTTTTAAAAAAGAGAGGACAAAGTTTAAGAATATATACATTAACTGACTCTATTTTAATTCTAACTTTAAAAAAAGAACACTGAATGAAACCAAATTAGGGACTCTCACAGTTCATAAAAGAACTCTTCACCACTTTGAATGAAATACTACAAATGATGAATAATAACATTAGGCCATACCTTACATACTCCTTAGTCCTTCTCATGATGTGTAGAGTGAGAGGATTAATACCCGTTGGCAGTTTCTCTTCTGCAAGACTCAAAGGTATTTCTTCTCCAGTATCTAGGTTCTTAATCATTACACTGGCTAAAATTTCCTGAAGTAAAAAATAACACCAAGAGTACCTATAATTTAATTATCTTTTTGAGTCCACAAAATCCTAAAAAATTTAAGCTAAGAACTCTCTAGATACATTCAGTACTGTGTGCAATAATTTTGTAAACATTTTTAGTGAGATACAATTCCCACACCACATAATGTACACATTTAATATATAATTCAACAGTTTTTAGTACACTCAGAGTTGTACAATTACCACCATTATCTAAGTTTGGAACATTTCTGCCTCCCCCAAGAGAAACCCTATATCCATTAGCTGTCATGCCTTATTCCCTTTTCCTCTCAGTTCCTGGCAACCACTAATGTACTTTTTTCCTCTATGTAATTGCCTATTCTGGGCATTTCATATAAATTATATTATATAGCATGTAGTCTTTTGTGATTGGCTTCTTTCAGTTAGCATCATGCTTTCAAGGTTCATTCATGTTATGGCATGTATCAGAATCTCATTCCTTTTAATTGCCAAAAAACAGTCCACCTGGGTGGATATACTACATTTTATTTATCTATTTATCAGACATTTGTATTGTTTCCACACTTTAGCTAGTTATGAACACCTATGTACATTTTTTGTGTGGACATATGTTTTCATTTCACTTTGCTGTATACATAGGAGTGGTATTGCTGGGTCATGGTAACTCAATGTTTAATATTTTGAGGAACTACAAAACTGTTTTCCAAAGTACAATAATTTTTTTAAAATGTATTGTTTAAAAGAAACAAAAACTCAGATTTTGCTTCAAAGCTTCATTCTGAATAAATTAGCCAACAGATATATACTAAATTTTAAGTTAAGAATCAAGCATTGAGCTTGTATATACTGTACATCATCTACATGTATAATGACACATGTATATAATATCAAGTTCCTTTTAAGCCTACTTCCTATAAAACATAGGCCTTGGCTTTCAATACATTTATTCTACCATATAATTGTGTGAAAGGGCAAGTTTAAGTCAGAGTTAAAATTCCAGCACATTAAAAAAACAAAAACTAAGACAATCTTCAATTTTCATTTTTTCTTTTACAATATGATTTTTTTACCTAATAGCAATAAACTTATTTTTTTGATCAGAGTAAAATATATATAATACAAAATTTATCATTATAACCACTTTTAATTGTATAGTTCAGTGGCATTAACTACATTTACATTGCCATGCAACCGCCATCACCATTCATCTCTGGAATTTTTTAATCTTCTCACTATGACCATTATATTTTTTATTTTCAAGAACAAAAAAAAAAAAATTTAATTATACCTCATCAGTAAGCTCTCTCCCAGAGTTGGATCTAGGTCTCTGAGGGCCCATCACTTCACCTGCTATTGTCTGCCCATCAGGTGCTTTTCCATTTTCCTGAAATTATAATTTTATAAACAGAAAGTAGACTGAGTCAGTTTTTATAAATATTCAATTATTCATTACCACACACAGTTCTAAAGAATTCCATAATACAGATAATGGAGCCTACTGAAAATTTAAACAGAACATTCCATTTCAGTCTTTTATTATTCCCATCATGCTAAAAAACATTAGGTACCAAAAGTGTTGCTGCTCATGAAATAATGTCTGAGTAGTCTTGAAAGCAAATAAATGTTCTATTTGAACTTGGTCCAAAATCAGTTCTCTGCTAGTAAAATTTGCCATTAATCAGGACTATACACATGGATGTCTTGAGGGCAGGGGTTGGCAAACTTTTTCCTGTACAGCCAGATAGTAAAGATTTTAAGCTTTTTGCTTCACATATAGTGTCTATTGAATATTCTTTTTTTAAAAAAACAATGCTTTAAAAATACAAAGACCATTTTTAGCTTGAGGACCCTATAAAATCAGGCCACTATTGACCTCTGCTCTAAGGCTATGAAAAGACCATTGTGTCTTTTTGTGTGTATGTGTGTTTTGAATTTTATTCCAAGTCCAGTGGCCACAGAATCCTTGATTTTCTAAAAAAAAAAATTAAACATTTTTATTTTATATTGAAGTATAGTTGATTAACAATGTTGTGTCAGTTTCAGGTGTATAGCAAAGTGATTCAGTTATACATACACACATAGCTCTTCTTTTTCTTTTTCACTTATTAGTTGGAGGCTAATTACTTTACAATATTGTAGTGGTTTTTGCCATACATTGACATGCATCAGCCATGGATTTACATGTGTTCCCCATCCTGATCCCCCCTCCCACCTCCCTCCCCATCCCATCCCTCTGGGTCTTCCCAGTGCACCAGCCCCGAGCACTTGTCTCATGCATCCAACCTGGACTGGCGATCTGTTTCACACTTGATAATATACATGTTTCAATGCTATTCTCTCAGATCATCCCACCCTTGCCTTCTCCCACAGAGTCCAAAAGCCTGTTCTATACATCTGTGTCTCTTTTTCTGTCCTGCATATAGCGTTATCGTTACCATCTTTTTAAATTCCATATATATGCATTATTATACTGTATTGGTGTTTATCTTTCTGGCTTACTTCACTCTGTATAATGGGCTCCAGTTTCATCCGTCTCATTAGAACTGATTCATATGTATTCTTTTTAATGGCTGAGTAATATTCCATTGTGTATATGTACCATAGCTTTCTTATCCATTCGTCTGCTGATGGGCATCTAGGTTGCTTCCATGTCTTGGCTATTATAAACAGTGTAGCTCTTCTTTTTCAAGTTCTTCTCTCATTTAGGTTATTACAGAATATTGAGCAGAGTTCCCTGTGCTATACAGTAGGTCCTTGTTGATTATCTATTTTAAATATAGCAGTGCGTATACGTCAATTCCAAACTCTCAATCTACCTCACCTACTCTTCCCCACCCCCCACCCCTGGTAATCATAAGTTCAATTCTCTAAGTCTGTTTCTGTTCTGTAAATAAGTTCATTTGTGTAACTTTTTAAGATTCTGCATATAAGCAATATCATATGATATTTGTCTTTCTCTATTTGATACTTCACTTAGTATAATATCTCCCAGTCTGCCAACCTGCCCCATCAGAGCTACCATGTAAGTAACCCTTGAATTCCAGAATTTGGCAGAGGTAGAAATTCATGTTATCAAGTTCTTTCTATATTGCCTCATATATGGATGTATAGTCTACTGTATGAAGGCTTTTTTTTTTTTTTCATGATTAGGAAAAGGAAATTGTAAAAAATAAAAGCTCCCAATTTGACCACTATGTGTGCGTGTGTGTGTTAAGTCGCTTCAGTTGTGTATGACTCTCTGCAACCCTACACTCCTCTGTTCATGGGATTCTCCAGACAAGAATACTGGAGTGGGTTGCCATACCCTCCTCCAGGAGATCTTTCCGACCTAGGGATCGAAGCCTCATCCCTTATGTCTCCTGCGTTGGCAGGCAGGTTCTTCACCACTAGCGCCACCTGGGAAGTCCTTTGACCATTATAGGTCAGATAAATGAAGACGGTAGTTGGTATTTTTAATAAATACTACATATAGCAGCATCTGTCACTTTTTGAACACACATACCAGGTACCTGGCATACTTTAGCTCATTTCAATCTTGCAATAAACCTTCAAGGAAGGTTTTCCCCTCATTTTATCAATGAGCCATTTCAGACTCAGATGTTAAAAAGGCTGCTAGAATCAGTCAGCTACTTAGTAGCAGAGCTGGACAAGGGATGTGGTAGCCAGGTTTTGGAGACAAGGAAATATTTGGCCTGGAGAAGAAAGAAGGTTCAACAATCAACAAACCAGTTAGTTGCAGAAAGTTGAGACAGCCTGTATCAAATATAACACATATTCACCAACCTGGGCAGTAACTATTTTATCTCCACTGGTAGCACTTGCCAAATCAAGAGAAGGCTGAGAATCTTTGACTGTACTCTCTGAAGCCATGCTCGCAGTTAGGAGAGGATCAGATGTAATATTCTCTTTGGGAACTGCAATAATAATAATATAATAACAACAACAACCAATACTTATATGACCTTATTCATAGCTTAAAAGTGCTTAAACCTTTATCTGATTCTTAGAACAATCCTATGAGAAAAGTGGTTTCATTACTCTCTTTTTATATTAGGGGAAACCAGTTCAAATAAGTTATTTAAATTCCTCAAGGCTATACACCTTATACATGAAGAGATCTGGGGCTTGAATTCAAATCCTAAGTCTCCAAATCCTATGTTCTTTTCACTGTGCCACTCTGGCTCTCCAACGGTAACAGATTTGAAAGCCTGCTGAAATGTTTAATTACAATAATGCAACAATACCAATGTAAACATTTTGGCTTTCTGTTACTAAAATACATTTTATAACTTGGTCATCAATGTGGTTAAATACAGCATAAATTGAAAAAAAAATCAGAAAGGTCAAGTTTCAACTCCCCAAACTCCCCACAAAGATCCTTATGTCTCAATTAATACTTACCATCTAGATCAGGTGTCTTAAGAGCCTCAAACTCCAATTCACTCTTCTTTTTTCTTGGTGGTGGAGCAGGTCGAGATGGAGGTGGGGGCCTAGGAGGTGGGAAGTTAGCTGGAGGGGGTGGGCGTGCTGGAACAGGCTTCTTTGTACTAGCTACTATATCAGGTTCTGGAGTAAGCTGTCTTGGCGGTTTGGCAGGTGCAACTTCTTCCACTACAGCAAAATCTTTCATAGATAAGGAGTGCGAGGATACAGATTCTAGAACATCACTTTCTTTGACTTCCACTTCTTCCTTGTTCAACACTTCTGTTACAGTTTCAGGAATATTAAGCTGTGCAGTTGAACTTATTTCAGTTAACTTTGCGGTTTCATCTACTGGCTTCTCACATGTGTCATCAGAAGGAAAACATTGTTTTGATTCTAATTCAGTTTCTTCAGATACATCCTGACTCTCTGCCTTCTGAGAATCTTCCTGCAGTGCTTGATCTATGGCTAACAGTCCAGGTATATTGCTAAGATCTCTTCCAGCTGTGACAGGACTGGCAATAGCCTGATCAGACTGTCCTTTTCCTTTGGAATCCAAAGAATCATCTTCAAGCTGTAGTACTTTCTGACTCTCCTCAATAATACTTTCAATAATCTGATGAAAGGTTAAAAAGCAGTTTAAAAAAACAGTGAAGTGATTTTCAAGAACATAATATTAACTAATCATTTATATTTTACTTACTATGTGCCAGGCAATGTTCTTAACATTTTACGTGTTTTAATCTTTATAACAATCTTATAAGATAGCACTCTTACTATAGTCAATATACAAATGAGGGAACTAAGTCACAGAGATTTATTCAAGGTTACAAAGCTAGTAAGTAATGAAACCAGTATAAATGTAGGGAGCTTGGTTCCAGAAACTGTACTCTTAATCATTATAACAAGGAATCTGTGTTAGTCTGTGTAATCACAGAAGTTCAATCAACTCTGTAAAAAAAAAAAAACTTTAAACCTAAATTTACATTCAGATGCTTCATGTCATAGTTTATTTACATATTTATGCCAAGTTAGTTGCAGTAATAGCCTGCTGGTTTGAGTCTAGTTAACAAAACTATGAGAATGAAAACCACCTTATACAAGAATTCAAGCTGTTTAGCTCTGAACTCAGGCCTGAACATGAAAAGCTAACAGATCCAGAGAGATTAAAGTTCTTAAACAGGCTACATCTAACCCCCCGCTCTGCAAAGAGATGTCAGGAGCATCAACAGTTCAAATACCCAGCTCATCTTGCCTTTTCCCCCTTTTATGTCTTATCTATAGTTGAAAAATACAGGCAGGCTTTCTGTTATTTCTACCAACATTTACAAGAAAACGTATTTTCTACTCAGTCTTGTCATCATTAACACATTAAATCTCCCAGCCCACTCACTTATCTTTCTACCACAGAGCCATAGATGACTTCTGCTTCCTCAATTCTTTGGCTCCAGAAAATTAACAGACCGTCTCATGAAACTATCCTGATGTGATTTACTACAAATTTGTGCCAAGTTGAACTGGATAGTATGACATTCAATAATATTCATCCCTGATTTTGCAGCATATTCTATATATGATTTTTTGTCAATCTTCACATTTTTATCCTAGATCTACCTCACTTTCACCAGAGAAATATTAACTAGACTCCACCTAATTTGTGAATTAGGTAGTTACTGAGCACTGAGTCGTTTAGCAGGAACAGAAGCCAGATTATAGTAGGTTCAAGAAGGAATAAGAGGTGAAGGGCATCCTGGGTGGTCTAGTGGTTGGGAGTCTGCCTGCCAACGCAGGGGACGCGCAGTTCAGTCCCTGGCCTGGGAGGATCCCACATGCCGTGGAGCAGGTGGGCCTGTGCAGTACACCACAACTACTGAGCTCACATGCCACAACCACTGAAGTCCACGCGGCCTAGAGGCTGTGTTCCACAACAAGAGAGCCAACTGCAATGCGCATGTAACGAAGAGTAGTTCCTGCTCTCCAGAACTAGAGAAAGCCAGTGTGCAGGGACAAAGATCCAGCACAACCAAAAACAAACAAATAAATCTTTTAAAAAAAGAGGTGAAGACACAGGGACAGCCAGTACAGTCTGTGTTCTCAAAGAGCTTGGCTACACATGGAAGAGGGTTCAAGAAAGTGCTCCAGCATTTTTATAAGCTGAGGGGAAGGTGCCAAAGGAAAGGAAGATAAGTTCTGGAGAAGAGAAAGGGTCTGCTGTGTATTAGATCCAGTACACACATTTTCTAGTCAATCTTTACACAGCTTTTGTGAGGTAACTAGATTATCTCCCTTCTATAAAAGCAGCCCCACCCATCAGCAGAAAATTGGATTAAAGATTTATTGAGCATGTCCCTGTCCATCAGAGCAAGACCTAGTTTCCCCAACAGCCAGTCCCTCCCAGCAGGAAGCTTGCACAACCCTCTTATGCTCATCTATCAGAAGGCAGACCGAAGAAGCAAAAACTACAATTCCACTGCCTCCAGAACAAAAACAATCACAGAAAGCTAACCAAAATGATCACATGGATCATAGCCTTGTGTAACTCAATGAAGCTCTGGGCCATGTAGTGCAGGACACCCAAGACGGATGGGTCATGGTGAAGAGTTCTGACAAAGCGTGGTCCACTGGAAAAGGGAATGGCAAACCAGTTCAGTATCCTTGCCTTGAGAACCCCATGTAAAGTATGAAGAGGCAAAAAGATATGACACTGAAAGATAAGCCCCTTTTCATCAGGTCAGTGTCTAATAAGCTACTGGATGAGAGTAGAGAAATAGCTCCAGAAAGAATAAAGAAGCTGAGCCAAAGCAGAAATGATGCCAGTTGTAGATGTGTGTTGTGATGAAAGTTACAGATTGATGTTGTAAAGAACAATATTGCATAGGAATCTGGAATGCAGGTTCATGAATCAAGGTAAATTGGACATGGTCAAGCAGGAGATGGCAAGAGTAAACATCAACATTTTAGGATTCAGTGAACTAAAATGGATAGGAATGGGAGAATTTAACTCAGATGACCATTATATCTACTACTGTGAGCAAGAATCCCTTAGAAGAAATGGTGTGGCCCTCGTAGTCAACAGAAGAGTCAGAAATGCAGTACTTAGGTGTAATCTCAAAAACAACAGAATGATCTCTGTTCGTTTCCAAGGCAAATCATTCAACATGACAGTAATCCAAGTCTATGCCCCAACCACTAATGCTGAAGAAGCTGATGATGAACTATTCTATGATGACCTATAAGACCTTCTAGAACTAATACCAAAAAAGAGATGTCCTTATCATCACAGGGGATAGGAATGCAAAAGTCAACAGATACTTGGAGTAATAGGCAAGTTTGGCCTTGGAGTACAAAATGAAGCAGGGTAAAGGTTAACAGAGTTTGTCAAGAGAACACATTGGTCATAACAAACACCCTTTTCCAACAACACAAGAGATGACTCTATACAAGGATATCACCAGATGGTCAATACTGAAATCAGATTGATTATAATCTTTGCAGTCAAAGATGGAGAAGCTCTGTAAGCAAAAATAAGACCTGGAGCTGACTGTGGCTCAGATCATGAGGTGCTTATTGCAAAATTCAGGGTTAAATTGAAGAAAGTAGAGAAAACCACTAAACCATTCAGGTATGACCTAAATCACATCCCTTATGATTATACAGTGGAAGTGACAAATAGATTCAAGGGATTAGATTTGGTAGACAGAGTGCCTGAAGAACTATGGATGGAGGTTAGTAACACTGTATAGGAAATGGTGACCAAAACCATCCCAAAGAAAAAGAAATGCAAGAAAATAAAACGGTTGTCTGAGGAGGTCTTACAAATAGCTGAGAAAAGAAGGGAAGCAAAAGGCAAAGGAGAAAGGGAGAGATATACCCAACTGAATGCAGAGTTCTAGAGAACAGCAAGGAGAGATAACAAAACCTTCTTAAGTGAACAATGCAAAGAAACAGAGGAAAACAACAGAATGGGAAAGACTAGAGTTCTCATCATGAAAACTGGAGATACCAAGGGAACATTTCATGTAAAGATTGGCACAATAAAGGACAGAAACAGCAAGGATCTAACAGAACAAGAGACTGAGACGAGGTGGCAATAATACACGGAAGAGCTGTACAAAAAAGGTCTTATTAACCCATATAATTACAATGGTGTAGTCACTCACCTAGAGCCAGACATCCTGGAGTGTGAAGCCAAGTGGGGCTTAGGAAGCATCACTACAAACAAAGTTAGTGACTGTGATGGAATTCCAGCTGAGCTATTTCAAATCCTAAAAGATGATACTGTTAAAGTGCGGCACTCAACATGTCAGCAAATTTGGAAAACTCATCAGTGGCCACAGGACTGGAAAAGGCGTTTTCATTCTAATCCCAAAGAAAGGCAATGCCAAAGAATGTTCAAACTACTGCACAATTGCACTCATTCCACATGTTAGCAAGGTAATGTTCAAAATCCTTAAACAGTATGTGAACCAAGAAATCTCAGATGTATGAGATGGATTTAGAAAAGGCAGAGGAACCAGAGATCCAACTGCCAACATCCATTGGATCATAGAAAAAGCAAGGGAATTCCACCCAGAAAAACATCTACCTCTGCTTCATTGACCGCACTAAAGCCTTTGACTGTGTGGATCACAACAAACAGTGGAGAATTCTTCAAGAGATGGGAATATCAGACCACCTTACCTACATCCTGAGAAACCTATAGGCAGGGCAAGGAGCAACAGTTAGAACCGGACATGGAACAACAGATTGATTCAAAATTGGGAAAGGAGTATGTCAAGTCTGTATATTGTCAACCTGCTTATTTAACTTACATGCAGAGTACACCATGCGAAATGCCAGGTTGGATGAATCACAAGTTGCAATCAAGACTGCCAGGACAAATATCAACAACCTCAGATATGCAGATGATACTACTCTAATGGCAGAAAGTGAAGTGGAACTAAAGAGCCTCTTGATGAGGGTGAAAGAGAGTGAAAAAGCTGGCTTAAAACACAACATTCAAAAACTAAGATTATGGCATCTGGTCCCATCACTTTTGGCAAATAGATGGGGGAAAAGTGGAAACAGTGGCAGATTTTATTTTCTTAGGCTCCAAAATCACTGCGGATGGTTACTGCAGCCATGAAATTAAAAGACACTTGCTCCTTGGAAGAAAAGCTATGACAGACCTAGACAGAGACTTCATTTTGCTGATAAAGTTCTGCAGAGTCAAAGCTATGGTTTTCCAGTAGTCATGTATGGATGTGAGAATTGGACCATTTATGGCTGACTGTGGAAGAATTGATGCTTTCAAACTGTGGTGTTGGAGATGACTCCGGAGAGTCCCTTAGACTGTAAGGAGATCAAACCAGTCAATCCCAAAGGAAATCAACCCTGGGTACTCATTGGAGGACTGATGCTGAAGCTGAAGCTCTAATACCTCGAGCCAACTCACTGGAAAAGACCCTGATGCTGAGAAAGACTGAGGGCGGAAGGAGAAGCGGGCAACAGATGAGATGGTTGAATGGCATCACTGACTCAATGGACATGAGTATGAGCAAATTACAGGACACAGTGAAGGACAGCAAAGCCTGGCGTGCTGCAGCTCATGGGGTCACAAAGAGATGGATATGACTTAGCAACTGAACAACAACCATACAAAAGCAGGAATCTGAGACAGAGGCATTAAGAATTTCACCCAAGGTCCCACAGCTAGTAAACTACAAAGTCAAAACTGAAATCCAGGTTTTTCTCCAAAAGTCCAGGGTTCTTTATACCATTCTACTTTGGACAGGAAAAAAAAGAATACTAAATTCTCAGGAATTACATGAAAAAGAGGTAAAAGATGAAAATTTGCAGAGAGGGAATTTCGAGATGATGGAAAGGAGTGAATTTAGGCTTCTTAGCCTCTGATGGGCTTCCCTGGTGGCTCAGCAGTAAATAATCCACCTGCAATGCAGGAGCTGCCAGTTCTATCCCTGGGTCGGGAAGATCCCCTGGAGCAGGGCATGGCAACCCACACCAGTATTCTTGCCTGGAGGATCCCCATGGACAGAGGTGCCTGGTGGGCTACAGTCCATAGGGTCGCAAAGAATCAGACATGACTGAAACAACTTAGCAGGCCACAGCACAGCCTCTGACACCTACATGCAGTGGGAAGCAAGGTTATCTGCTGAAAGTGAGCAGACCCAAGTGGGCACCATGAGATGAGGTGAATGTAAAGGTTTCAAATGATAACTATGCAAAGTGAAAAGGCCTACGCCATCAGAGAGGTTAAAAAAAGGTTGAAAGTCTTAAGCCTTCCCTCATCCCTTACCTGAAGACAATCTCTTCCTTTTCTGAACTCCTATCAGTCTTTCTGTTCATTATAATATGAACTAGAATATAATAAATGCAGAGTAGTACATGAGCTAACTCTGTATAAATATTTTCTCTACACCTGGAAAGCAAGGCCCATGTTTTCTACCTCTTGATATGCTCCCATAACACCTATTTATAGTACCTAGCTCTGTTTTTCCCCCCTGGGTTTCAGGAGGCAGCAAACAGGGAAAGAACAAGAGAACAGTGAGAATCAAAACTATGTTTCCTATCACCTCTCTGCTTCAAAAAACTCATTCCTTTCACAGCGACTGTAAAATAAAAACCAGATGTTTTAGCATGACATAAGAGGTATTCCAGTAATCTGGCCCTAAATTTGGTTTCTAGACTCATCATCAAACATTCTGCACATTCCGAATCTCCACGCCTTTGTTTATGCCTCTTCTCTTCCACCTCTGCCTGCCCAAATCTTATCCATCCATCAAGAACACCAGTTCAGATGCTACTTCCTCCTTCCCCATTCCTATCCTCAAGCAGAAAGTAAAGTCTCCCTTGCTTTTTTGTAATAGCTTAAGAGTTTATTTGAATACTTACTACATTCAGTTTTGTGTTGATCTAATTTATTCTACTAAAATGTAAGTTACTGAGAACAGGGATTGTGTCCTGATCCAGCACATAACTCCATACCCTGTATCATTAATGTTGGATACTTAATTTACCTGAATGGCCTAGAACTTAAAAACTAATACCTAGAGTCTTAAGACTCACTCTATAGCCCTATGTGCGTGCATCGTCAATCAGTCGTGTCTCTTTGCAGCCCCATGGACTGTAGCCTGCCAGGTTCCTCTGTTCATGGAATTCTCCAGGCAAGAATTATTGGAGCAGGTTGCTATTTCTTCCTCCAGGGGATCTTCCCAACTCAGGAATCAAACCCACATCTCCTGCATTGGCAGGCAGATTCTTTACCACTGAGCCAACTGGGAAGCCCTATTGCCCCATAGTGTTTACTATTTTTTCAGCTTCTAAATGCTCCTTAAAATGCCACTTTTGAAGGTGGTGGTAGTGGTTTAGTTGCTAAGCTGTGTCTGACTCTTGTGACCCCATGGACTGTAGCTTTTGAGGGTGGGGGGCTACTAACTATACTTAGTTATAGTCACTCAGTCGTGTTGTGTCTGACTCTCTGCAATCTCATGGACTGTAGCCCACCAGACTCCTCTGACCATGGGGATTCTCCAGGCAAGAATACTGGAGTGGGTTGCCCTGCCCTGCTCCAGGAGATCTTCCTGATCCAGGGATCAAACCCAGGTCTCCTACACTGCAGGCAGATTCTTTACTGCTGAGCCACCAGGGAAGCCCAAAGGAAAATGTAGGCTCAATATTAAAATTTTTAGTCCATTAATTTTCTAAATTCCATAAGGGTATGACAATGAATCTTCAGGGGTGGTGATTTTGCCCAGTACCATTCCCCTAGACATTTGGTGATGTCTGGAGACATTTTTGGTTGTCAAGATGGGTAGGGGTGGGTGGGGGTTGGGATCTGACATCCAATGAGTCAAAGCCAGGAATGCTGCTAAACATTCACAGAACAGTCTCCCTTTCCCTCCACAACAAACAATTATTCATCCCAAAGTGTTGCTGTTGAGAAACTCTGGGGTAGATGTGTCATCTCACTGGTCTCTGGCAATCTACCGACTAGAACAGTGCCTGCGGCACAGAAAACACCCAAAACTTATATAAATGAATGAACACACACCATTCTTTCTCTTTGGTTTTTATTCCAATACTGTTAACAACCCATTGTCAACATTTTTATCTTATACTCAGTCTCTTTTAGTAAATCAAACTCTGAAGGTTCATATCATCAATTCCTTAAAAAATATCAAATGTACTACAAGAGTAATGACTTCTTGTAACCTCTAACTCCTCAAGACATCAGAATTTGCTGCACTAAGCTTTTCAATACCTTTACCTCTTGGTACTAACCTTAAGAGTAGCTATAGCTTACTTTAACAAAAATACAAGTATGAAAAATAAAAATATATTATAAAACATTTTTCAAAATACTGATTCAAAGATAAATTACCAATTAGTTGGATTACAAAATTACTTCTAAAAAGTCTTATGTGCTTTCAATCAAATGCAACAGATTCAAGGAACATTTACTGAACATTCAGCATGTACAAGGTACTACACTAAAATAATATAAAAAAATTTCCACTTTAAATATATCATATAAATATGACATCTGCTAAATTAATATTGACATTTTATCTTACCAACCTTTTTAGATACATCTTGTTTCAGTTCTTGTACAGTGGACTCATTTCCAACTTTGTATGCAGAGTTCTCTGTTTCCTATTTTCAAAAGAAAAGAACAAACCAAATGATGACATCTTCTTTTAAAACTCTGTTTAAAATGGCTACAAATTAGAAATTATAGCATTAATAAATCAAAGGCCCATAAAGGGCTTAGACGTTTGGGTACTGATAGATTCCCAGAGATTTTATGCCAATTGGGACAATTTAATTTTCATAAGAAGGTTACCAATCAGCAATTTTCTATTTTTCTACTGTAATAGGATATTTTCTTTTAAAGTGTACCTAACTTTTTAACAATAAAAAACTGTACAGGAATATAAGAACTACTAAGTACTTTTGTAGCTCAAAAAGGTTACGAATTTAAGCAAAGGGTTGAATCAGAATTGCTATTTTTCCCAAAGTGTTGCTCCATAAATATGGAAAATGTGGAAAACCATATTCAGAGAGTTGTTTTCTTGGAAACTCTATATGCTTTAGATAAAAGGAATCAAAATTTAACTGGTATTAAATGAAGTTCCCCAAATAGTAACAGATGAAGAAAATTAAACCCACCAAAAATACATATATATCTACGTATACATTCATATACACATACGTACATATATATATATATTTGAGAGGTTAAAGAAGGTAGAAATGGATGCTGCATTTCTGCTGGAAAAAAATTTGGGTAAAATAAGACAATCATACATTTGCAAATCATAACACAGTATTCTTTTCCATCTTAAATTTTCTTTACATTTATAAAAGTACAGGAATTTGAATGCTACTACTGACACTGAGAAAAAAATTTTCCTAATTCTTGGTGTCCATCACAGAGTTTGTCAGGAAGTTACTATATAACCATTTTTAACTGACCTAAGATATATAAGGATGTATGTACATATTAAGGTAGCAATTACACAAGTATCAGGATAGGCTCCAATAATCTCTCTACTCCAGAGATTATTATACTGCTAAAGATTTAATATGCTAGATGTATTTCTGTAGGACTGTGGGATTTCCAATATCTTCAAGCTGAAAAGTTGTTTCATTGAATTCCTCTCAGCATTTGGGAAATACTACCAATCTTATATAGATTATTCTAGAGAAAAGTTGTTTCAGGGGATTTGAAGTATTAGATAAAATCTAATCTCTACCATAGTCCATGAGCACCTAATATGATTTGGCTCCTGCATGCATCTTTCACATTCAACATTCAGAAAACTAAGATCATGGCATCCAGCCCCATCACTTCATGTCAAATAGATGGGGAACAATGGAAACAGTGACAGACTTTATTTTAGGGGGCTCCAAAATCACTGCAGATGGTGACTGCAGCCATGAAATTAAAAGACGCTTGATCCTTGGAAAAAAAGTTATGACCAACCTAGACAGCATATTAAAAAGCAGAGACATTACTTTGCCAACAAAGGTCCGTCTAGTCAAAGCTTTGGTTTTTCCAGTAGTCATGTATGGATGGCTTCCCTGGTGGCTCTGCTGGTAAAGAATCCGTCTGCAATGTGGGAGACTTGGGTTCAATCCCTGCGTTAGGAAAGATCCCCTGGAGAAAGGAACAGCTGCCCACCCCAGTATTCTGGCCTGGAGAATTTCATGGACTATTCCATGGGATCGCAAAGAGTCAGACACGACTGAGTGACTTTCACTTTCACTTTCCTTTCACTTTCATGTATGGATGTGAGAGTTGGACTATAAAGAAAGCTGAGCACCGAAGAATTGATGCTTTTGAACTGTGGTGTTGGAGAAGACTCTTGAGAGCCCCTTGGACTGCAAGGAGATCCAATCAGTCCATCCTAAAGGAGATCAGTCCTGAATATTCATTGGAAGGACTGATGCTGAAGCTGAAACTCCAATACTTTGGCCACCTGATGTGAAGAACTGACTCATCTGAAAAGACCCTGATGCTGGGAAAGATTGAAGGAGGGAGGAGAAGCAGATGACAGAGGATGAGATGGTTGGATGGCATCACCGACTCAATGGACATGAGTTTGAGCAGGCTCCAGGAGTTGGTGATGGACAGGGAAGCCTGGCGTACTGCAGTCCATGGGGTTGCAAAGAGTCGGACACGACTGAGCAACTGAATTGAACTGAACTGCACCTTTCACATCTATATTGATCACCTCCCTTTCCCATCATAACCCCAGAATTATACTTTGGCCAACTGGATGGTTCCTTAACATCCTTAGTGTCATAGCTCAAGCATTATTATATTATGAAAGTCTTCCCTGATCACTTTAAAATAGCCATGTTGACAAGATGAGAGCAAATTCTTGAAAGCTGATGATCGTTAAGAACAGTTCATGTATATTAGAGAAAAACCTTTAACTGTCCTACAAATTAACTGCATGCATGTGTTCCAAGTCCCTTCAGTTGTGTCTCACTCTTTGTGACCCCCCTGGACTGTAATCAGTCAGGCTCCTCTGTCCATGGGATTCCCCAGGCAAGAATACTGGAGTAGGTTGCCATGTCCTCCTCCAATTACCTTCTAATAACTGTTCATTATTAGTAGGGAAGTCAGAAGCACTGTACTACCTTAATTCCATAGATATTTTCCCTAAGTTAACCTAAGAAAAATACATACCAATAATTCTTGTACCTCAATTTAATTTGATTTAATTAAGTACTTACAAAGATCACAGACCAAAACTGCCAAGCAGTGATTAGGCTTCTATTTTATTTGGCTTTAAAAAACTCTCTTAGACTTTGAACTTTGAAAGATAATCAACTCCTATAAGGTAAACTGCTGCTAAGTCCTAGTTTTAAGGAGTGATAGTGTACCTACCAGATGATCTAATCTCTAAAGAGGTTAACTAGATTTCTTAGTAAAATCTGATTTGGTATATAGTCATCTATGATTCTCTCCTTGGTAAGGTCTAAGGTCCAGGCCCTTCCCCCAGCACTTCAATCAGGCTGAGGACAAAGCAATGGAAGCCAAGCATGTGCCTGCAGACAACCAACATCAACTTAGCTAGACTTGAGACAGTCCTCAGTTATTACCTTCTTCTGGAGATGGGCTGCCCCATTACAAAAGCACAGTACCAACTAAATCCCGGTTCCCACCATCAGGCCATTTCTCTTAATTCCTATCTATCAGAACCTAAGAAACATGCTTTCTTTTTTTTTTTGAAACATGCTTTCTTAAAAGGTATGGTTTTTCTATCCAATTTCCATTCAATTTCCAGCAATTCACACCACTGTTTCCCTCCATCTATATTGGATATTAAAGAGTTATTTGTACCCTCCTCATAGTACTGAGTTGTAAGATTTGAGCTTTTTAATTTTAAAAAGCACACCACCAAAGGACCTAGTTTCACAAATCATTTGTACAAAGGTGATCTATACTCAAAGAAATCTTCATTATTATCTACTAAAGAACATTAAGCTAAAAATGTTAGTTACTAAAAAATTCAGGTCACTTCTGTTTTAGTAGTGAGGAAGGGGAAGTTATTAACTGTGACTAAAGTGAAATTTTAAAAAAATGCTTGAGAGATGAGATTGCTGTTCTTTTTTCAGAGGAGAGGAAAAAAAAAAACAAAAAACCCAGGAAACTCAAATAGCTGTCATATGCATCCATACATTCCTATCAACCCCATCTCTCCATCAGAGTCTTTTGCTTTAAAATTTTAAAGTCCAGATTTAAAAAAATTTTGTAAATTTATTTTTAATTGGAGGATAATTGCTTTACAATGTTGTGCTGGTCTCTGCCATACATCAACATAATGAATCAGCCATAGTTATACGTATGTCCCCTCCCTCTTGAACCTTCCTCCCACTGCAGACCCCATCTCATCCCTCTAGGTTGGCACAGAGCACCAGTTTGAGCTCCCTGAGTCATATAGCAAATTCTCACTGGCTATCTTTTACATGTGGTAGTATATATGTTTCTATGCTACTCTCTCCATTTGTACAACCCTCTCCTTCATCCTCTGTGTCCACAAGTCTGTTCTCTATGTCTGCGTCTCCACCGCTGCCCTGCAAATAGGCTCATTAGTAACATCTTTCTAGATTCCACATATATGCATTAATGTACGATATTTGTTTTTCTCTTTTTGAATTACTTCACTCTGTATAAATAGGCTCTAGGTTCATCCAACTCCTTAGAACTGACTCAAATGTGTTCCTTTTTATGGTTGAGGAATATTCCATAATATATATGTGCCACAGCTTATCCATTCATATGTCGATGGATATCTAGGTTGCTTCCATGTCCTAGCCATTGTAAATAGAGATGTAGTGAACACTGGGATACATGTGTCTTTTTCAATTATGATTTTCTCAGGGTATATGCCCAGTAGTGGGATTGTTGGGTCACATGGTAGTTTTATTCCTAGTTTTCAAAGGAATCTCCATACTGTTTTTCATAGTGTAAAGGCCAGATTTCTTAACCTGACATTCAAGACTCATGGAAATATGGCCCCAATTTATTTTTCCAACATTCCACCACTGAAATGTTTACATTGGTCACACCAGTCTTTCAACACTCCCATCAAATTCTCTCCTTTGCATACTATTTAGTTCATACTATTACCTAACATATAATGCTTTCCCATTTTTTCTCTATCTACCTATGTAAATATCTCCCAATTTTCAAAGCCTAACACAAGTTCTATCTCCTCCCAAAAACTTTTCTCTGCTATTCCAGGTAACACTGCCCTCACCATTGTTCTATCTTCCCATTCCTCCTCCAAACTCCTTGTAGTACTTAAGATCCATTCTAGTCTACAAATATCAATACCTCATCTATTATCCCTTCTTATATATAGCTCTCTTCTGTGAGCTTGTAAAGTCATCAAAAGCCGGGACTATATCAAACTTTTCTTTAGATTGCTTAAGATATCAACAGATATGCTGTTATACATAATAAGCACTCAATAACCCACGTACATCCATATCATAGAATATTACACAACAACAAAAAGGAATAAACCACTGATACAGGCAACAACTTGGATGGATCAATTGAGCCAATCTCAAAAGGTTATATACTACATGATTCAATTTTTAGGACATTCTCAAATGACAAAATTATAGAGATGGAAAACAGATTAGTGGCTGTCTAGGATTAGGGATATTGTGGGGGAGGTGGTGGGTATGACTTTATAAAGGAAGATCTCTGTGGTGATAAAATCTCATCTTGATTGTGGTGGTGGTTACACAAATATACACAAGTAATAAACTGACACAGAATTATACACTTACACTGTACTGATGTCAAATTCTTGGTTTTGATATACTATAATTAAGACATAACCACTGGGAAAAATAGGTGAAGGATAAACAGGACTTATCTGTACTATCTTTGCAGCTTTCTGTGACTCTATAATTATTTCAATATAAAAAGTAAAAAAAAATACAAATATCTAACTTCATCTTTATTTACTAAATATGTACATTTTCTACCTAATTTTATTCAAGCTAAGGACAATCTATAATTACTGAGATAAAATAGATTCCCCAAACCTATTTGTGATGACCTAAAAACATCTTACAATCTAAGTGGCTTTTAAAATCTACAAGCATAACCAGCAACAGTCTGTGGATGGGGGACTGGGAAATGGAGGGTGAGGAATGGGAGGGAAGCTACAATTTCAACCATCTTATTTCCACACTGAGTGAACTTTAACCATGTCCATGCATTATTTTTTAAATGGTTTTATTAAATAGTTCATATAAAGGATTTTTATAAAATATAAGGATGAAAGAATTATGATATAACCTTTCTTAAGTACTCAGTTTAATAAAAAGAAGTCTTATTATTAGCTTTCAAGTCTCCTGTATATTCTTCTCCATTTCCATTACATTCTTTACCCCCTCAGAGATGACTGATATCCTAAACTTTGTGCTTATCATTCCTTGCTGTTCTTTAGTTTTACTCTGCTTATATCTCTAAACAATATATTCTTTAATTTTGCATGTTTTGAGACTTAATATAAATGGAATCTTACTGCACATATTTTTCTGTGACTTGTTTCCCCCCAACTCGACACCATGGTACTGAAATTCATCCATGTTATTGCATATAACTAATTCATTCATAACCACTGTACAGAATATTCCATATGAATATCCCATAATTTATCAAAGATTATCAGTATCTAATATATATAAATAGAAGGTAGAGACAGTGGAACTGAAAAAAATATATGGCATGTTTGAAATTATACATACATATGTACAGACATACACACAAACACCACCATATACAAACATACACATACAGTATATATTCTATTTGATGTAAATAGTTCTGTTTGGTGATATTCCTGTATTTAAAATGGTTCTCATTGGCGTAATTTCTCAGTATCAAATTTCTTTGCTTGAATATAAGGCTAGGATTGATTTTTATATGTAGTTATGATACCCATACATGTGCCCATAATAAATATACAAGTGTTTTAGTTACTTTATAAAATATACACATACACAAATACAAGTGTTCCTTTATTCTAAAAATTATAAACCAAATAAAAATTAGTAGAAATCTACAAAAGACTTATAGTCCCTTCCTTACAGTACAGTATTTAACTAGGTTACTTCTAGAATACTTAATCACACCTCAAATAAGATACAATGATAATATTACTTAGCAAAAAATAAGTAATAGAAAGCAAAAGCAGAAAATGAAGAATTACATAAAAAAGAGAAAAATGAATGAAAAGTGTATGTGATTTTTAGAAATACACTTATGACTTTCACAAAGCACAACTTACCTTTAATGCTGAAATCCCAACTTTTCCTGGATACCTGTTCAGAAATAAAAGCAAGAAGGTGTTGGATAGTGGCTATGAGAAGGGAAATCCTTCTATACACTCATTAAAGGCAAGTCCATATTTTTAAAAACATTTATATATTTTGTCATTTAAAAAACTCTTCTGAAAAAAAAATAAAAAACTCTTCTGTACATACAGAAGATGCAGAGAACATAAAAAAGTAAAGAAAATTAAAGTGACCCATAGTCTTACCACCAAGAGATCTGAGTTTGTATCTTTTGTTTTCCTACATATATAACACTATAATTAGCATTAATGTGAATATAATTTTGTACTCTTCCACAAATTTCTTTAGAAGTGGAAATGCAGCTTAAAAGTATACATGCTTTTCAGCGTTTGGAGAAACTCTCAAATTGCTCTCTAGAACAGTTGTGCCAATTTACACTCCCATTGCTCTACATCTCTGTTTCTTAATAACCTTGCCAAAAATGAGTGTTATTTTTAAATGTTTAGAAAATTCGATAGGCAAAAGTATATTTCACTGCTGTCTTAATTTGTGCTTCCTTGATTTATAGTGACGTGAAGTGAAGTGAAAGTCACTCAAATAAAAACCTGACACATTATTTTGGAAAAAAAAAAGAAAGTCGCTCAGTTATGTCCTATTCTTTGCGACCCTACAGACTATACAGCCCATGGAATTCTCCAGGCCAGAATACTGGAGTGGGTAGCCCTTCCCTTCTCCAGGGGATCTTCCCAACCCAGGGATCAAACCCAGGTTCGCATTGCAGGCGGATTCTTTACCAGCTGAGCCACAAAGGGAAGCCCAATGGATGAAAAGCTTCATATGCATTAGACATTTACGTTGCTTTTAAAGAGAGAGAAACCATTTTTGTTCATAGCTCTTTTTTGCTTTGTTTTTTACTACAACAAAACTCAATTCTTAAGTACAGGCTACTTTAGATATGATAATTTTAAAAAGTAACTTTTCACTAATTATTTTCACCCCCCATGTTTTTCTTCAAATAGGAACAACTTGATACCTGCTTCAAAACATAAAAGAGTGACATACCCTTACAGCTGCTTATTATATTTCAGGGTTACACACTAGGAAGCTTTTAAATCATAAATATTAATAAGCCATTTCTAAATTTTTAAAATGCAGTGATCACAGATGATACAATTTTGTGTAGAAAGGTGCCTTCAAGATCTATCTAGCCATAGAGCCTCTTTTTACAGGTAAAGAAACTGAGGCGCTGAAAGACTAAATGGCTTTCCCCAAAGTCACATATTTAGTTAGGGGCAGAATCAAGAGAAGCATCAAGTCCTACTACCAAGCTTCTCAATGTGCCAAATTGAGTAATCTTTGACCTCTAATTAAAAAAAAGTGTGATTAAAAAGCTACTTTTGCCACTCAATAGAAAATCAACCCCTTTATTCAACGAACATTTATGAAACACTTACTATATATCAGAGACTAAGGAAAGGAAGATAATTAAGACACAATCCTAGTTTAGGGGTTTTTTAGAGCTTGTTTAAAAAAAAAAAGGTGGCTGTATAAAATAGTACCTGCCCATTGCAGAGCCTGGACAATATAATTTAATCTTAATAAAGGATAATTTCCAGGAACGAAAAAATTTCATCCCCAATTACTTGTTTTCCCTGGCAAACATATACTGCTCTGTAACAAAATCCTCTTTATCCAGAGGTGATTAGGACCAAGGCTATTCCAATTTTTAAATAAGGAATCAAGATTCTACACAAAGAATGTGTAAAATAATACAAGTGCAATCAAATCAATAACAAAAGGTTAAAAAGCAAAAACAAAAAACCTTGAAGAGGCTCAAATTCCCATGTAGCACATATTCTGAATTCCAACCAAGAAGAAAATCACCTGCCACAGAGGTATAGAGACAAGAGGAAGTAAGATTTTTTTCAAAAAACTCAAGCCCCATATGAGGTAGAGAAGGAAAGAAAAAGAAAATCTGCCTTCCTCATGACTTCCACTTTGAGAAATCTGATCAGGTTTTTTAGCTGTCAAAAAAAGAAAAAAAAAACAGAATAGGGCACATTTTTCTCTCTTGTATGTAACTGGTTTCATAAAGAGCTCTAAGTTATAGATCAGTTGTTGACATACAAGGAAACAGTTCTGACTGGTTATGGTGGAGCTTTACATATAACTATGTACAAACCATAAAAAATAATTTATTACTTCCTTTTGAGAGCCAAGGGAATGCAGTGAAAAGAACATGTACAGATAGATGTTGCTTGAATATTGTTTCTGCCGTTTACCTTCTGTGTGATCTTGATCAATTCATTTAATTTCTCCAAGCCTCAATCTCCTCCTTTGGAAAAGGGTAAAACCATTTACACTTCATAGGATTAAGTGAGACAGCACATGGGGCACACACAATAAGCTGTAGTTTCCTCAGCAGCTTTGAATTGCTCCATTGAAACTCACAAATAATGAGTGTCACCAAGTTTCTCCAAGGGACTTTGGCAGTCTGTCAGTAGTGAGCAGCCTGAGACCAATTTCTGGATACAGAAAAGATACCCTACAGCCCATAAAACTCCAGCCTATTTAACAACAGGGAACATGAAAAACACCAGATTATACTGAGCTGGGGATTAAAATGGGATCCTGCTTGCATTTTGTGATGTCATTAAACAAAAAACTAATAAGAAAAGCCACTCATATTTGAAACATAATGTAAATATTAAAAGGTTGTTAAGGTTTTGGTAGGTAGTAAAATACTTTGTAGCTTCTTCCAGTCTGATTAAGCCTGAATTTGTCTTTAAGACCAGAATTTTTTGTGATAAATTTTTTCATCCATTTATAGAACATTCAATTCAGTTAAGTCACTCAGTCATGTCCAACTCTGCAACCCCATGAATCACAGCACGCCAGGCCTCCCTGTCCATCACCAACTCCTGGAGTTTACTCCAACTCATGTCCATCGAGTCGGTGATGCCATCCAGCCATCTCATCCTCTGTCGCCCCCTTCTCCTCCTGCCTCCAGTCCCTCCCAGCATCAGGGTCTTTTCCAATAAAACATTAGCACCTAGTAAAAACTGAAAGCATATTTATAATTTGCAAAGTTAGCTAAAATGATTTGTATCATGTGCCAAAATGTGAAAACAACAATTCATTTCACTATAAGAAACAGTAAATCATTATTTAGTATTCCCACATGAAAAATTCTTAATAGGGGCCTTGTAATAACAATTACACAATGGCCATCAGTTACTAAGCATGTGCCAAAAACTGTGCTAAGACTTGATTGCTTTAGCTTCTTTAGTCCTCACAACTTTCCAATGAGGTATAAGTTATACATCTTCCCTATTTTATACAACAAAAAAACCCTGAAGCTTGGGTCAGATGGGGTAACTGCACTGCTAGTAAATAACTGGGCCAGAATTTGACCCTAGGCAGTCTGACTCTAGTGTCCACTCTCTCAACTACATTGCAATGTTGCCTTTTTTCTGTGTAAGGCCTTAAAAGATGACAGTTATGAGAATATTCTAAGCAGTGCTGTGAATGAACACCAAAGTAAAGGTAATTAGCATTGCTTCTTGGGTTGGACTAAACTAATTAAGTCAAAGGCTTGAAACCTGATCTGCCTTTAACAACTACAATTAACATCTAATTGATTTGGCACTGCTAGGAAATAAAATAATGAAATGTTCCATATAGAAAACTGCCAGAGAAATGAAGCTTCTCTTTTCAGTGCCAAACTTCTGAAAGTGTTTTAATTATTTTTGAATTTCAAATTTCAAAAGCAGCCTGTAAATAAGTACATTATAGGCTAAGCCTTGCCATTTCAGTAATCTTGCTCTAGAAAATACCTTCTTAAAGGATATACATTTTCCCCTTTGCTATTGACTCAGAATAATTATGCTCAAATACTACACTATATGGTAATACAGTAATGCCCTTCAGGGACTGTAAGGCACAGAGGTTTTATGTGCCTTCACACTACAGGACCCTAGGCTACCATGCTTGGAATGTCTGGGTTTTATAGCTTTACATGGAAGTGTATAGCTTCAATGGAAGTGGTCACTTTATACAGTTGGCCATGTGCCTGCCTTTAAAAGCTCTTCTCCCCCTCTCCTTCTGTCTTTTGCTTTTAGTCTGGGAAACCGGGTTTTTAAAAATGTAATTGTAGTGGTAAAGAAAGAATCCAGATATTATGAGGATCTCCCCAGACAACGATTCAACTCCTCTTTGTAACTCAGTCTATACATTCAAAGTAGAGATAATATTATTATACTATTTCAGAGTGATTATGTGCCTAAAGGCAATTTATTCATGTTTGAGTTTGGGGACAAGAGAAATAAGGGACTAGATCAAGAAAATTTAGTTCTACTCTTGGCTTTCCCAACCAACTAACTGCAAGACCTTTAAGCAAGGGTTTTTAGAATTCTGTAATTTTAGGAAAGTTTATTTTGAGACCCTTCATTAATTTGGGAGTGAAGATGTAATTTTTATACCATGATTAATGATCTAAATTTTATACCCTCTGATTTCCCTTAAATTTGAGATACATCATAGAAAACATGGACATAATCCAGCACACACACACAGACATCCAGAAATGTCTGGTAAATATTGATACATCTAGTTAACTAAAAAAATACTCCTTCAAAATTTTCTGTAGATACTAAATATTAGATTCCTCCTTATTTAAATGTTAAGGTTAGTAATTCTTCCCATAAAAAGCCCCAATTTTCCCATAAAAAAGTAAATAAAATAATTTTTATTACACCCCATACATATGAGAAATCTTTAAGAAAACCAAAGTAACAGGTAGATATATTTACGTATTGGTAGTTTACCACACATTTAAACAAAACTTTTATAAACCAAAATGAGAACTTCAAAAGTTCAATTTTCATTTCAAAAGTTTTTACTATAGGTTATTTTTAAATCAAATATTTTTGACACATTTAAATATATGATTAACAAAGCTTCATTAAAATAAGAAATGTGCTTCTTACAATGCGGAACAAAAATATGACTTTAACGGGCGAAACTACCTTCATCACCTAATAGTATAAAAAGAATCTTCCAACATATTCTAATTACAAATGCAGTAAATCTTTGATTTTGCAGCACAGTTTCTGAAATTAAAGACAATGTCTATCAATGGTACTATTAAACATGAAAACAAACAATTTCTGAAACAACTCCAAAATAGAGTCTAAGTTAAAAAAATATTGGTATTCTACTAAACAAAAAAACAATAACAAAAAACCCACATGGCTTACAGAGCAAATACTAATTTTTAGTGTAGCTTGCACTCAGGTTTTGAATATAAAAACAATTTTAAGGTTAGCATTTCAGCAACTTATAATACAGATAGAATATTTTAATTCGTTATATCCTGTTTTCTGTAAAAAGTTAATTTCATGCATTCACTACATTGAGTTTATACTAACGAACCTCATGTTTGAATATAAATCAATGTGTGACAGATGCTTTCTCCCATTCCTATCCATTTAGCATTTTAATTCTAGAGTTTTCCTTTTGCAGCTAGGGTATTTGTGTTCAGTACCAAACAGTAAGGATGTAACAGAAGCAGAAGAGATTAAGAAGTAGAAGAATACACAGAAGAACTATACAGAAAAGGTCTTAATGACTGGGATAACTACGATGGTGTGGTTACTCACCTAGAGACAGAGATCTGGAGTGTGAAGTCAAGCGGCCCTTATGAAGCATTACTATGAACAAAGCTAGTGAAGGTGACAGAATTCCAGCTGAATTATTTAAAATCCTAAAAGATGACACTGTTGAAGTGCTGAACTCAATATGTCAGCAAATTTGGAAAATAGCAGTGGGCACAGAACTGGAAAAGGTCAGTTTTTCATCCAATCCCAAAGAAGGGAAATGCCAAAGAATGTTCAAACTACCCTACAATTGCATTCATTTCACATGCTAGTAAGGTTATGCTCAAAATCCTTCAAGCTAGGCTTCCGTGGTACATGAACTGAGAACTTCCAGATGTACAAGCTGGATTTAGAAAAGGGAGAGAAACCAGAGATCAAACTGCCAACACAATTGGATCATAGAGTAAGTAAGGGAATTCCAGAAAAACATCTACTTCTGCTTCATTGACTACTCAAGTTTTTCTTAGAGAGATAGGAATAGCAGACCACCTTATCTGTCTCCAGAGAAATCTGTATGCAGGTCAAGAATCAACATTAGAACTGGACATGGAACAACATATTGGGTCCAAATCAGGAAAGGAGTAAGTATGTCAAGGCTGTTTATTGTCACTCTGCTTATTTAACTTGTATGCAGAGAACATCATGCAAAATGCTGGGCTGGATGAAGCTCAAGCTGGAATCAAGATTTCTGGGAGAAATATCAATAACCTCAGATATACAAATGATACCACTCTAATGGCAGAAAGGGAAGAGGAACTAAAGAGCCTCTTGAGGGCAAAAGAAGAAGGTGAAAAAGCTGGCTTAAAACTCAACATTTAAAGGCTTCTGCACAACAAAGGAAACTATAAGCAAGGTGAAAAGACAGCCTTCAGAATGGGAGAAAATAATAGCAAATGAAGCAACGGATGAAGAATTAATCTCAAAAATATAGAAGTAACTCCTGCAGCTCAATTCCAGAAAAATAAAAGACCCAATCAAAAAGTGGGCCAAAGAACTAAACAGACATTTCTCCAAAGAAGACATACAAATGGCTAACAAACACATCAAAAGATGCTCAACATCACTCATTATCAGAGAAATGCAAATCAAAACCACAATGAGGTACCATTACATGCCAGTCAGAATGGCTGCTATCCAAAAGTCTACAAGCAATAAATGCTGGAGAGAGTGTGGTGGGAATGCAAACTAGTACAGCCACTATGGAGAACAGTGTGGAGATTCCTTAAAAAGCTGGAAACAGAACTGCCATATGACCCAGCAATCCCACTGCTGGGCATACACACCGAGGAAACCAGATCTGAAAGAGACACGTGTACCCCAGTGTTCATCGCAGCACTGTCTATAATAGCCAGGACATGGAAGCAACCTAGATGTCCATCGGCAGACGAATGGATAAGGAAGCTGTGGTACATATACACAATGGAGTATTACTCAGCCATTAAAAAGAATACATTTGAATCAGTTCTAAAGAAGTGGATGATTAGCCTCCAACCAATAAAAATAAATGGAAAAAAAATAGAACTAAAACAACTATTAAAAAAAAAAGAGGTGGATGAAACTGGAGCCTATTATACAGAGTGAAGTAAGCCAGAAAGAAAAACACCAATACAGTATACTAACACATATATATGGAATTTAGAAAGATGGTAACAATAACCCTGTATGCGAGACAGCAAAAGAGACACAGATGTACTGAACAGTCTTTTGGACTCTGTGGGAGAGGGCAAGGGTGGGATGATATGGGAGAATGGCATTGAAACATGTAAATTATCATATGTGAAACGAATCACCAGTCCAGGTTCAATGCATGATACAGAGTGCTCAGAGCTGGTGCACTGGGATGAGCCAGAGGGTTGGGATGGGGAGGGAGGTGAGAGGGGGGTTCAAGATGGGGAACACCTGTACACCCATGGCGGATTCAAGTCAATGTATGGCAAAACCAATACAATATTGTAAAGCAAAATAAATAAATTAATTAAAAAATAAAATGGTTCTAATTAAAAAAAAAACTCAACATTTAAAAAAACCAAGATCACTGGCATCCAGTTCCATCACTTCAGTGATGGGAAGCAGTGACAGGTTTTATTTTCTTGGGCTCCAAAATCACTACAGATGGTGACTGCAGCCATGAAATTAAAAGACGCTTGCTCCTTGAAAGGAAAGTTATGACAAACCTAGACTGCATGTTAAAAAGTAGAGACGTTACTTTGCCAACAAAGGTCCGACTAGTCAAAGCTATGGTTTTTCCAGTAGTCATATATGGATGTGAGAGTTGGACCATAAAGAAGGCTGAGTGCCAAAGAACTGATGCTTTCAAATTATGGTGTTGGAGAAGATTCTTGAAGAGTCCCTTGGACTTCAAGCAGACCAAACCAGTCAATCATAAAGGAAATCAGTCCTGAATATTTATTGGAAGGATTGATGCTGAAGCTCCAATACTTTGGTCACCGGATACAAAGAGCTGACTAATTGGAAAGGACCCTGATGCTGGGAAAGACTGACGGCAAAAGGAGAAGGGGGTAGCAGAGGATGAGATGGTTAGATAGCATCACCAAATCAGTGAACATGAATCTGAGCAAACTCTAAGAGATAGTGGAGGACAGACGAGCCTGGCGTACTGCAGTCCACAGAGTTACAAAGAGTTGGAAATGAATTAGCAACTGAACAACCACCACCAATGCAGTTTAGTATCTACACAACATTATTTTTAAAATGTTACATGGCATCAAAACATTGCTCTGGTCATTTTGCAGAGCAGTATAGGAATTATTTTTTCTTTTATTAACTCTGACCTGATCCAGTGATAACTTTCAGACACCTTAGGTGACATTTTATTAGAATAATAAGGTCATTACTTCCAAAGGTAGGTGCTAATCACTGGGATTTGGATCTGACGACAATAATTACAACTTATCTAGAAGTTGCTCACTAAGTTTCCATAGAAAGCAAAATGTCAAATCCTTTCAATAATACTGCATTCAATTCAAAATATGCAAGCAATGCAATATTTTATTTATAACTCTCTTAGCTTGATTTTGTTGTTGTTTTTGAGTCACTAAGTTGTGTTCTACTCTTTGCAACCCAATGGACTGTATCCCCCAGGTTCGTCTGTTCATGGGATTTCCCAGGCAAGGATACTGGAGTGGGTTGCCATTTTCTTCTCTGGAGGATTTTCCCGACTCAGGGATTGAACCCGTATCTCCTGCATTGGCAGGTGGATTCCTTACCACTGAGCCACTGGGAAGGCTGAGCTTGATTTTGCAACTTGCTAATAAACCTGACTCTTTAATTTACTGATGTTGAGAACATCAGTGGGCTTCCCTCATAGCTCAGCTGGTAAAGAATCCACCTGCAATGCAGGAGACCCTGGTTCGTATTCATTCACTTAATAGAAACAAAATCAATCCAACAGAAAATGCATAGCAGGAGACTACTTTTAAGGGATTTTGATACAACATAATAACTGTGAGTTTTCTGTCCCAGGTGTTAAAAGTGAGCATACTACCTATAGACTTTACCTAGTGTTAAAAAGAAATGTACAGTAATTCTTTTCAAAATCCTAAAGGGATTTTTTTTTTTACATCAGTAAAAAAATTTTTCAGTGTTTGAAGGAAGACTCATTCAGACCACTGTCTCATTTCACATGTGAGGAAAACAAGGCTGAAGAAGGTTAAATTAATACCTTCATTCAACATTTACCTATTGCTTACCTCATACCAGCACAGTGCTAGGCACTGGTTGAAAGTAGTGAACAAGGCAGACAAGGTCACGCCCTCCTAGAGCTACGCTAAGATGAGGGTCTGATTAGGACCCGGGTCTCTTTACTGATTTGAACAACACATGCAGCCTGTCAGTTTACCCCAAGAGGTCTAAAATCCCTTCCTACTTTCACACGGGCAGGTAGCCAGTCAAGTGAAACTGGTCATTTATTAAAGTCTTAATTATCTAGGATTGCCACCACAAATTCTCCAGCTAAGGTTTGGGGGTTCCCAAAGACTGAAAGGGCACCGTGACACCAACCTCAAAGTAGAAAGGCTGTAAGTTTAGCTACCCAGTAAAAGAACATGAACTGGAATCAGGACACCTGAGTTTTAGTTGTGAATCTGCCAGTAACAATGTATGTGACCATAAAAAATATTTTGGGACAGTTTTTCCAACCTTTAGTTATGGCTATTTCAAGCATGCACAAAACTGGGATAATATTATGAACCCACATGTATAAAATGTTGACCATGGTCAATAGTGATCAATATCAATATGCCTCCCTCCACTCCCTTGCCAGATTATTTTGAAGCACATCTCAGAAATTATTTAATCTTTACCCATAAAAATTTCAGTATGTATCTAAAATATAATTATAACACTATTATCAAATTTAGCAATTCCTTATTATAAACAGTAAACATTCAGATTTCCCAAATCATCTCAAATTTTTTTTTACAGTTGGTCCATTTCAATCAATATCCAAATAAGCTTCACGTGCCATAATCAGTTGATATGTCTCTTTCAATCAGTAGGTTTCCTTTCATTTTTTTATTTCTTGCAGTTCATGTATTGAGGAACTAGGCTGTTCATCCTAAAGATGATTTTTCTCGGGTGGTGAAACTATTGTGAACGATACTATAATGATGGCTACATGCTATTATGCAGTTATCCAAAACCATAGAACCTACAACACCAAAACTGAACCCTAAGGGAAACTTTGGACTTTAGGTGATTATGCTGTGTCAGTGGAGGTTCATCAGTTGTAACAAATGTACCACTCTGGCGAGGGAATGTTGATAATGGGAGAGACTATACATGTGTTGGGGGAGGGGGTGTGTGGGAAATCTCTGTACCTTCCTCTCAGTTTTGCTGTGAATCTAAAACAGCTCTTTAAATAAGTCTTAAACAAACAAGCAAAAACACTAGGTTGTTCATCCTGTAGAATTTCTCATTGTCTGAATTTTGTTGACTACATCTCCATGGCGATATGTCGTAAGGAATATTTTAAAGGAGACCATACAGAAGAGATTGGAGGGACGGAATGGACACACATCCAAGGAAAAGTACAAAAACCTGTAAGACCAGTATCAGAGAGACTGTTGCTCAGAATGTGAGAAGATTTAAAAAATACCAAAGACAGTTTTTCATTATTTTAATTTATATTAACAAGAATAACAAAAATAAACTGCAGTCTGCTTATACGTGGATAAATTATATAATGTAATAGGCTGGGCTTCCCTGGTGATTCAGACGGTAAAGAATCCACCTGCCAATGCAGGAGACGTGGGTTTGATCCCTGGGTCAAGAGGATTCCCTGGTGAAGGAAATGGCAGCCCACTCCAGTATTCTTGCCTGGAGAATCCCATGGACAGAGGAGTCTGCCAGGCTATCAAATCAGACACGATTTAACTGAATGTACATATGTGAAAAATACATCGATTCTTTTTTTTTTCCAATTAAGATTGCTGATAGTCAAACCAGAAAAGGAAAAATAAATTATAGAATGAGGAAACTGAATTCCAAAGCATTCAAAGAGATAAAAGTATCTGGCTACTCTAAATGAGTTCAGTTCTTCTATCCTAGACAAATTACATCCTAGCAAAAGCTGAGAATTTGTAGAGTTCAATCTCTAAAACCTCTGAAGAATCAGAGTATGGAAGAGGATATTAGGGAAAACTTTGGTGGTCAACACTGGAAAGCAAGTAGTGCTACAAACTATAAACAGATTCACTTGATGTCAATGTCAAGCAAAATTCTTAAACACATGATGAAATGGTTTAAGGGCCTTAGGTGTAGGGAAAAGATACTCTTATTTAAGAATAAGCATTCACAGAAAGCCAAACAGGCAAAATTAACCTAATTTTCTTTTTTGATAGGGCTACTGGCCTAGAACATAAAGAGCATATTGTACACACAAAAAAATCTGGATATTTTTGTATACAAATTTGTACTAAACTTTATAATTCTCTCAAGATATCCTTTTAGACAACAGAGGGATGTAGGCTAGAATACACTTAGGTGGGTTTGTAACTGGCTAAACATTACTCAAGGTGTGCTGATTAATGGATCAATGAAAAACCATAAGGAAGTATTAATTTTTATTGTGCTCTATCCTACTCGATATTCTATCCACTTGATGTTCTAATGTCTTAAACAAAGAAACTGATGGCATATCTAAAAAATTTACAGATGGCACAAAGTTGGAGGGCTTAGGGAATATACTAGCAGACAGTATCCAAAATATATTTCAATAGGTCAGAACCACCAGCCAAATCTTATAATGTAGTAGGGATAAATGCAAAATGCATGACTGGGGAGATGTGACTTAACAAATCACATGAAAACATTCAGGTACTTTTGTTGATTTCTCAGACAGAGTAAAGGCTGTGATATGACTCCTGACAGAGTCATAAAAGACTGCTATGACTTCAGCATATGACTGCTGAAAGAGCTAGTGTGATCTTAGGCTGAATTGCACGCATTCTAAGTCACTTCAGTCATGTCCAACTCTTCGCGAGCCCATGGACTGTAGCCCTCCAGGTTCCTCTGTCCATGGGATTTTCCAGGCAAGCATACTGAAGCAGGTTGTCATTTCCTTCTCCAGGGGATCTTCCTGACCCAGGGATTGAACCTGCATCTCTTATGTCTCCTGCATTGGCAGGCATAACAAAACTTTTATGTCCTCAACAAGGCGGGGGGTAAATTCTACTCTACTTCCCACTAATAACACACTTTAGAATATCATGTGTCATTGGGATACCATATTTTAAAAGAAACACTGATAAAATGGAACATATCCAAAAGAGAAACCAATTTGCTGAATGTTTCAGAAACTGAGTAGGATGATACAAAGTACTAAGGATGGCTAATCCAGAGAAGATAAGACAGAAACGACTGCCTCTTGACTTTTTTGACTTTGGTTTTAGTTTGGAAAGTATAAGCAGTGAAACTTTGCATATAGGCTAATTTTCTTACTGAAGTCTGTCTTAATTTAACTTTCAAACCATTATTCTATATTTGATATGTACAAGAGTATAATGTAGCATGTACATGTAATTATGAAGCACAACCAATCAACTAAACTGTGACACACGAGGTTACCCGAGAATGAGAACAGCACCAAGATGAGAGCAGCACTGCGGGCCGGACTCCGATGCCTTTGTCTCAGGGGGAACCACTAGCCCAGACCTGACTTACTGTGCCCTTACTTCTTTTTAAAATGCCATGTATCTCTGAACAATATATTAAGTTTTGTTATTTCTGAGGTCTGTTTTCAGGAATGCACTTACAAAGACAAAAAGAGTTGGACTCTTAAAATTAACATTGCGAAAATCTTGGTATTCATGTCAGAGTAAATAAAGGCGACCCTTGTCACTTCTCAGTTGTGTTTAAGTCTCACAACTGTGCCCATACCTACTGGTCTCCTCCTGCTTCTCCCCCACCTAGGGTTACCACATTTAGCAATGATAAATATAGGCAGCTCAGTTAAATCCAGTTTAAGTATGTTTATCTGAAATTGGGATTTAACTGGGAGGCCTGTATTTTATCTGGCAACTCTACCCTATCCCTAAATTAATTAGGTGGACAATTAATTCTGTGCTCTGTTCATGTGTGATAAAGGAACAAAGTGGGAGGATTTGTATGGCCAATGTCATTGTATAAATATTAATCTAAGTATTAAACAGCATTTACCGACTAGGGAAAAAAATAGAACATCTGTGAATTTAGTCAAAGCTCTTCCAGACAATGCATTCAGTAGACCTGCCCAAATGCAAATATTGTATATACGCTATTATACACATTTTTCAAAAACACTCTGTGAAGAATAGGAACGTGTATTATTAACAGCTTCATTATTTTAACTTAGATCAAATCCCTCAAAAAAACAAGATGGCTACTGTAACAAACTGATAAATCTCTTGATATGTAAATTGACTTATAACCATTATTTATAAAGATATATCATTTGAAACTGTCCTCATGTTAAAAATGAACTTAACCTATATAGGTCAAATAAAGATCAGCAGTCAACTTTCTGGATAAATATCAATTAAAATTATGTTGTCATTAAAAAGGGATTAGGTTACTGTATTTACAAAGTCATTTTAAGGACAGGCTTCACTTTATAAAGGGGATATTAGAAATATTTCAGATACTTTTCAATATTTTTCAATCAAGAAAACTAATGAACCTTCTACGATATGAGGTAGAACCTGCTTTTCAAATCTGTCTCAACATCTTCCCACAACCTGAAGCACAAATAGCTCCTAGATTTGAATGGCAATCAATACAAGTGTGCATTAAGAACACATACAGATTAGATTCCCCAAATAGAAGCCAGCTGCATTCCCTTCACTGTCTTACTGCAAAATCCGCATTTTGAAATCAGGTATAGACATGGCTGACTACTGCAAGAGTCTAACTTGTTTTTCACAGCTTCAGCAAGTGGTTTCTCTCTAGGCAATCACTGGATCACCTTTTCCAACTTTTAAACTCAAATCTTCATCACTCATGCACTAAGGCTTTAGGATAATCAGTGCTTAAGTCCACTTTAAAAAACAACATGGAATTTCTGTAATTTCAAAGAGGCAGATCCCATAAGCCATTCTACCTCTAGTTTCTCACCCTTTATCTATAGACAGATCCTTCTGCCTTTGGGGTTTGGTGTCTTCTCTTACCTCTTACCTGAGAGTTATCTGAAAACAAAACAAAACAAAACCTGTAAGCCTTCTGAGAATAGGGCGGAAGGAATGTGCAGACTAAACCTGGCACCTGCTTCAGAGTCAACTAAATAACTAGGAACTCAAAGACCCACTACATAAAATCTAAGAATGATCTCACATTTAACATTCCCATTTCTAGACTTCTGGATGAAATTGGGCAACACAGAAAAATGGTCTAACAAGGTCTTCTTTTCTTTTTCTGTCAGTAAAAGGACTCGTTTTTTATTTTAGGTTCTGAGGAAAAAAAGTAGTTGGCTCTGAAGAAGCCTCTTGTCAGGTTGCAAAATTCCTGACAGACTCTTAAGGAGGTTAAAAAGAGTAATGACACGGAAGGAAGGAGTATAGAGTCAGTCAGTGAAACTAAAGCTGGTGGCTTGGCAAACACTTTTCTTATAAAAAGGTGACTACCAAGGGCTTTGTGGAGAATTGCCCCATAGCTTGATTTTGTTTTTATCCACCTTTTTTTGCCTTTGCCATCAGGAAAATATAAAAGTAGGATGAGCTTAAGCAGTACATCAACGAACTGAATCAAGCAGAGCAAAGAACAGCTCAACTGTACAAAGGTTTGGGATTCTAAGGTCCTTGAGGTGAAAAGGAGATAAGCATAGATAAGGCCCTAGCTAGCCATTAAAATAAGCAGGTAATTAAAGGGTTTTGATTTCCAAAGCCCAGCAAGCTTAAATACGAAGATCTGATGGCAAACTAAGACCAACACAAAAGTGCTCAGTCTAAACTAGTAATCGGAAAGGTTCTGGTGCTCACAAAACACTGACATGAGGATTTCTTCCCACTTAGGCCAGGAAAGAGAAAAACAAAAACAAAGTAAAAATCAAAATAAAAAACAAAACCAAACTTCAAGTTGAACAAGAACAGTTCAAATTTAGAGAATAATATACTGGGTTTTATTTTTTTTTTTTAATCTTGCTCTAAGTGCATAGTTTTTAAAAATTTGTTCACTGGAATGAAAATGTATACACTGACGCATATACATCATTAATAAATGCATTTATTAATTACATTCTTATGGCAAGTTTTACTAGATTATATGCTAAGCATAAAGGTTCCCATAGAAGGTTTCCCTTCATACATGGTAATACTGGCTTATTAACAAGATTAATAAAAAATGGAGAATATACTTATGACAGTTATCTAATAGGGAATTAACCAAATCCTCAAGATGTGAATTAATACTTTTAATATTCTTTGAAATGCCACTTTAAAGTACTATGAAAGTCAAGAAGCAGAATATGTCTAAAACACCTAATGACTATTTTATCACTGATGTTAACAGAAAGAGATGGTGAGAAAGTTTGGCACAATGGTTCTATGTTTTCTGAAAGTGGGTTTTGTGGCAACATTTGTAAGTGATCTATAATGAAATCAAAGGAAACGTTATAATGAAATATAATTCCAGCCATATATACAGTATTTACAAACTTGAAGTGGACCTTAAGCAACTTAAATATTGTCTAAAATGACAAGCTGATTTTTCAAAACTGATTTATGTAATTCATGTAGTTTTATGTCATATTTCTGAAAGAACAGCTTGATAATCTATTTATTGATAAAATAACAGAATAATCACTTCTCTAGGCCTACTCAAGAATTCTAAACTAAAAACATTCTATCCTGCACATTTACAACCATTCAATAAATACTCACATTCAAATAGTAACTCCAGGGTAGGGCAGCTATATCAACGTTCCAAATTGTCAAACTGGGTTAGATAAAAGTCACATCTATTAATGATTTAAAATAATTTCTAGAAAATTGCAACAGAAACAGATGGCTAAATTTACGACTGTATGGAAAAAATCAATATTAATGCAATCGTGCTAAATCACTTTGTAACTTACTTCTTAGAAAGTAAACAAGATTTTTGTCTACAGGCCACTTTACAGAAGCTTTATCAAGTTAATGTGCTAATATGATTTTTAAGTTATCTAAAACATTCATTGGTGTACTAATCTTTTTTTTTTTTTGGTGTACTAATCTTAAAAAGTAAATGCCAGTAACTTCTAATGTCACCCCACATAAAAATTAAGAGCACTAAAGAACCTGTCACAACTCCCCTTTTTAAAAAATGTAAATAAATCAATTATATTATCAATGAACTGATTATTCAGACTTTGGTATTCTTTTTCTCCTTCTGAGTTCACTAGTTATCACCAAAGATTGGCAGAGGAACAAAAAAAATCAAACTAAATCACACACAAAACATTACTGTCATCTCTGATAAAAGATTTGATGGGAAAGGAAGTTGTAAACTAATGACTGAACTGAGGGTTTGGTGTAACTGGTAACATTTAATTATTCATATTCTCCCTCAATATTATGAATAATAGAAAGCTGGACATACTTCAGTAATTAAGCATTTTAGTTTATAAATTCTACTTTTACAATTTATCTGAATTTCTACTTCTGCATTCTTTAATGAAGATGTATTTAAAACTTGATAAAACATTCTAGAAAAATCTCAAATTACCTAGAATGCTTACCTATATAAAACAATCTGTAGGCCAAGTTTATTATTAAAAATATTATTCATCCTTATTTCCACTTTAAATAGTAATTACTGAGAATGTAATTTTTCTAATTAGCTACTGGAATGCATTTTTCCCATTAATTTGATAGCCAAAATGTTTGACCAGCTGGAAAATATTAAAAACCACCACATGCATTCATTGTGACTGCTAGAAAACACCTCTGAAGAGGAAGGGGGGGCGGGGAGAAACATTGTGTTTCCAATTAGTGACTTGTAGCTAAAAATATGAACCAGAGTTATACTGCAAAATAAAAAAAAGGGGAAAAAATGTGGTCTAAACAACTAACAACAACCTACAAAACAATTACAGAAAAGAAAAATCTGGGATCAAGACTTTTTGATGGAGCACAGAAGTCCAAATCAGCAGTGTCTCACATCTTCAGGAGTTTTCCCTTAGAACATAGAAAGAACATAGAAAGAACAAAGAACATACCCTTTGAAGTGTAGTAGCAGTGTCTGGGATTCCAGCTTTTTCAGGAGCAAGGTCATTTTCTGACCTAGCTACCATAGCATAATCAATTTCTTTAAAAGCATAAAAAGAAAAGCATTTAAAATACTGCTTTTTGATGTTTTCAAAAGTGAATTATACATACCCAACTGGCAGGAGAGTCAGCCTCATCATTTTAATAATTCACATTTAAAACATATCATCGAAAAACATTTATAGCTTAGAAAAGTGAAGTGGGAGGGACCTAATGCTTTACATCTTCATTCAAAATCATCATCTAAGGATCACAAACTAGTGAAATTCCACTTTTGCTAGCTGATCCCTGTTCACCCTGAGCTGTTTTTTATTTGCAAAATTAACATAGTAACTGTCCTGTCTCACAAAAATTGTCCTATCTTACAGAATTGCAGGACAGTCAAAGAGATAATGTAAATAAAAATACTTTGAAAATTAATGTCCAACATTAATTGACAGTATGGCATTACCATTCTTTGCATGTTTAACAACATGCAGGACTATAATACTTCTTTATTATTGGGAATACATTCAATCCTGGGGGAGGGGGGAGTTGGTAACAAGAAATCGATATGATTGCAGGATAACTGGCAACACTTCCCAAGGCTTCACTGTTAACACAGTATTTACTGAATACAGAATGTCCCCAAGTTACAAAGGTCCTATAAATCTAAACCACCATCTTTGCCTTAGTCCCCTCCATTTCTTCCCTTCACTCTTACAGGAACCAGTGTGTATAGGAATGGGAAGTGGGAGTGAAGATTTGAGAGAAACCAGGAAGTTCAAAAGTACTGCTAGAAGAAATTAGGAAGGGAAGTGGAAAACCACAGAGCATCCCTATTGCCACCTAGGATAGGTGATGCTTTCGAACTGTGGTGTTGGAGAAGACTCTTGAGAGTCCCTTGGACTGCAAGGAGATCAAACCAGTCAATCCTGAAGAAAATCAGTCCTGAATATTCATTGGAAGGACCGATGCTGAAGCTCTAATACTTTGGCCACCAGATACGAAGAGCTGCCTCATTGGAAAAGACCCTGATTCTGGGAAAGAATGAGGGCAGGCGGAAACGGGGACAATAAAGGATGAGATGGTAGGATGCCATCACCGACTCGATGGACATGAGTTTGAGCAAGCTCTGGGAGATGGTGAAGGACAGGGAAGCCTGGCAGTCTGCAGTCCATGGGGTCGCAAAGAGTCAGACACGAATGAGCGACTGAACAACAACAACAACACATCAACTGCAGACGTCTCTCTACCTAGGAAATTAAGGCAAAGGTTAAAAGTTAACAAACAGGAGCTTTGACCTGGGATACAATAGGTATAGCAAAGTTCACTTAAAGGAAAAAAGACTGATCTAGGTAACTAGCTTTAATCTCTAAAGCCAATCCAATAAAGATAAAATGCCAATTGCATAATACTGACAAACCCACTCACTTTCACTCACAAAGGTACTAGTTTTATCAAGCTACCTATTCCTTCTGCTCACCTATCTTCCACTAATCCAATGCTCCACTGTACCTGTGACACTAACCAATCCCACTTACCAATGCATCTGCTATAACCAATCTTTCCCTTATTCATCCCCAAAGACCCACCCATTCATTATACTTCATCCACCACTGTTTCTTCTCAGTTGTTAAAGAAGAATAAATTATTACACTGGGGAATCTCTGTACTAATACCTTGAGGTAAGCTAGGAAGGAGAAAGCTGAGGGTGAATAGGGTAGAACTGGGGCTGAGTAGAAATGTTCAAACCACCTTTCATTTGGATAGATAAGCATATTTTAAAAGAGTGATTTTTTTTTAAAACCACACAAATTGTTAATAGTACTGCTAATAACTAGAAAAATAATTTCCTCGGTCTCCCAATTTAAAATATAAATGGTCACTCGATCTTGAAATTTATTCTAGCTGATATGACAAATGGATGGCCATTGGATGCCAGTGATGTAATGCATTCAATCTTCAAGACAATGACTAACAATGGAACTGATAAAATTAGCATGAGAGAAATATTGCCTAAACATGTTCCTGTTAAATTCTGTATGTTTAAAATGTTTGGAGACAAAAGGGTTTTGTGAACTTAAAACCAATTGACCCTAATGGAATGCCAAGCTGAAACTGTCAGACAGCTGCAGCTGATAATAAAATGCTAAGATCTGAAGGGCTTTAGCAGAACCTGATTATATGGTAATCCTAGTATCTGAGAAGGCAAAAGAGCTAGAAAAATAACTGATAGGCTGGTTGCTACAGTAACCAAGATAAATTTGTATACGGACTGGGGAAAAACATTGGGGTTGCCATCAGGTACGAGGCCCACATTATGTCTTATGCGGTTTTTCCACAATTTTGAATCACGAGATGACAGACTAATACAAAGGCTGCTCAGTCTGAAATAAGAAAACAGATAAGATTCCACTCTGAAGAGTAAGGAAAGCACCCAATTAAAGGTTTAGCATGTTAGCAGAGTAATATCTGACAGCAAGGGTGGAACAAACCTTGTGAAAGTTTGTAGAAATTAGCTTAGCTATGGGTAGAAAACAAAAATGTAGGTTAATTAGCAATTCAAGTTAAATATCAGTAGGGCATCATAAAGTACCTACAATTTTTATTACTTTAAATTTTGTTTGAGTTAATTCTTATAGACTATTAATCTCTCACAGAAAGGGTTGTTTAATTCACTCTGTAGGTGCATATCTAAAACAATACTAAATACTGTGATTTGTCTGATCTCAGTTATCCATGTCCCAGTAAGCAGTCTGAGAACCTGGTCTCTCTCTCTTGGCTTGGGGGGCTTCCTTCACCACCTACTCCCTCACCATCACCACCATCACCACCACCCTGTCCACCACCTACATACCCCAGGAAGTAATTACCAGAATTGCAGGCAGAGTTTGAGGAGGAAACAGCCTCTTCAAGGTGTTTGCCTGGCAAATTCACCTGACTTTGTCAAAATCTAAACAATGAACTGAAAAGAACACAAGGACTGTCATGTACTGTGAAGGTTATACAGGTCTCAAATAACAACAATTAGAAGTTACTTTTCGTTCTGTAGGATCATCACTGAACTGTCAACATCCTAAAACTATCTAGGCTTTTAACATTTTTAAAGATCAAATTTTATCCACCCTATTTTTTGAAGTAGGTTATCCCAAGAACAGAATAAAGTTGTCAGCTTATAAGAGTTTGTACAGATTCAAATTGAGTCCCCAAACTGCAGTGCTGCTTCGGACTGTCCTACTTCCCTGAGTCACCAAACTGACAGCTGGAGGCCACTAAATTTAGAGCCTGAATTCACTAATTAATATGTAAAAGGTCCCCTCCTACCTCTACATGATGGCACATGGTGTGACAAAAAAGCATATGTAAATATATTTCTATCAATCCACAAAGCCAATGGCAATCAAATATAATCCATAATTCATCTATGCTTCCAGGCCAACCTATGAACAGCCATTTTTAATAAGGCTGTTAAATAACAGCTTATCTTTAATAGGGCTGTTAAATAACCCATATCATGCAAATAATTTTTAACTGAAATGCATCAATTTTCAATTCAGAGAGAAATGTTTCTGAAGTCTAAGTGAAAAACTGAGTTTTCAACAAAGGCAGTTAGGCAAGTTTTTATTTTTTAGACCAAACAACTCTTTGGGACAGTTTGATCTCAGTTCTTATGACTTAAAAATCAAGATTTGGGTTATTACTCCAATCTAAAATAATAGACTGCAACTGACTCTAAACTAACAAAACAAAACAAATAACCATCCCTGTTCGTATAATAGCTGTTCTGTCACCGTTTTTTCATCCAGACTTGAAGAAAATTAGTGGGCAAAAGTGAGGATCCTAGAACATTCCATGTCCTCTGACAGCAAGACATGAAAGAAACAGAATCATGGTAGATGTAGTTGACTACCTCAGGAGTCCTGCTAAGAGAGTATGTGCCAGAAACCTACAGCAGGGGTAACTGCCAATACTTTCCTTCCTTCTACAGACAAGGCATCATGGTATAAATGAGGAATCAGGAGACTTGGGTTCTAGTTCTGAGTTTGGCGCTAATCAGCAATGTGTCACTTCCCCTCTCTGAGCATAGTTTCTCTTTCAGTTAAATGGAAGGGCTGGGCCAAATGATCTTCTGTCCCTTCCTACTCTAAAAATTTTGCCATTTCTTCCAATAAAAAAATAAAGAATGCTCAAAACATCACGTTTGTTTTTACAACATGTTCTCAGTGCCAGCCTTTAGTATGTGTATGCATAATCCACACAAAATAGCACAAACATTCATTTCACATATAATTTATCCAGTAAATATCTAATTTCAAATCTACAGGTCTTAAATCATGTACCAAATACCATCAAGTCTGTTAAACTCTCCTCAAATTAAAGATGAGGAAATGAAATGACTCATAGTCCAGGGCCTTTTTGTACTATACCAAACTTCCTCCTCCCTTTCCTGCTTTATCAAAAGATAGCATGATAGCAGAAGATAATTCTAGACAGTGAAACTGATCTGGATTCAAGTCCTAACTTTGCTATTAGTTTGCTGTGGCACCTTGGACAAGTCACTTTCCTTTCTCTGGGCTTTGGCTTTCACATTTTACATGAAGGAGTCAAACTAGATGTCCCTTCCAGCTGTAACATGCTATGATCTTATAACAGCCCTATATGACAAAACAAAATATACATTCTTGAAAGAGAAAGTGGGAATTTCTAGTCAAGAGAACTGAAGTTTTGGCTGCTAGTTTTAAATATATGCATCAGTTCAATTTAGCAAGTTGGTCCTAAAGCATTTGACTCAAGTATCTCTTGGAGGAAGTCACCTTGAATACACACACACACACACACACACACACACACACAGCACACACACACACACAGAGCACACACCCAGTATGGGGCAGCTATGATGTACTAGAAAAAAAATACTGGAGTAGGAGTCCAAAGAAATGGTTTCAAATCCCAGCTGTCACTTACAAGCTGTGTCCCCTAGGCCAACTTAGTAACCTCTCTGAGAAAAGAATAAGGAAATCTGACCTAAAATATCAATCAAAATAAAGCATTGTAACTGTGATGTATATGCAAAGCTGGACAAGTAGAGATGATCTGCCACTGCGGAAAAGTAGCTGCATTCAAATCAAGTCTTCCTATAAAAAACTGGACTGATTTTTAACTTTATTAACTCTGATTTCAAAGAGTAGAATAACAAAGCTGAAGACACCATTGGAAAAGAAGAAAGAAATCAGTTTTAGGAAATGGATTGTTTATCTGGATTCTGCTAATTACCAAAACATATGAGATAACTCTCAACAGCCTACTCAGTTTACTACACTCTAGTGAAATGTTCTGTGTACTCTAGAACATGCAATGCAAGGAACATTTCTTAAAGTGCCCAAACCAGGTCGGTTAACCTCTTAGACTGCGGGTGGTGTAAATCTCTGAGTGTATCTCAAGGGAGAGAAGATACTTCTAATAACTGATATCTGATGATACCATATGTTTTCACAAATCAAGATTTCTCACTCATTTCTAGGTTGTTAGTTACCCAGCCAAGTTTCCTCACAGTACCTTATGCAAATAACAAAAACTGTCACAAAGGACAGAGGGCAAGTTAATAATGCCAACCTTATGCAGTCCTCTCAGTACTGCTAGTTTTTTTCAGATTAAATTCTCCAGTTGAGTTTAATTTCCTTTGAAATCCCCTCAATAATGCAGGATGGAGCCTTGAAATTCACAGACTGACAGTTTTACCCATAGAGCTCAACATCCTCAATATTTGGGCAGATTAGAGTTGAAATCAGAAGGCTGGGTCCTAAGAGATGTTTTTACTTTTCACCTAGCATATCAAAGGATCAAAGTGCTTGAGAAGTTTATTATCCCAGGAGGGAAGAAGTGACTAGCAAGTCTATCAAAATGACTCATTCAGTTTAGATAAGTTAAATAAATCCAAAGTTGTGCATACTTCCTCCCAAAGCAAGCACCCTGTGAAGTTAAATTTGCTAATTACAAGAAAGGAAGGAGAAGGGAATGAACACTGGAGTTCTTTCTGCCAGGTACTGGACTATTAGGCAGTTTACACAGGTCCTGATGTAGCTGTTCTTCACAATTAAATATTACATTCATTGAAAAGAAACAATATTCATACAGCTCTAAATTTATTAAATCATATGATTACTTTAAGGGGAATACCAGGAAGGCAAAATTTAATTTCAGAGGACTCCAATATACTTGGAAATCCAAGTCAATTTTCTATCCTCTACCATCTAGCTGTGAATTTGTTTCATATATTGAACTTGAAGGAGATTCAATGCCATCTCAAGATTGGCCATTGCCACCTTCAAATCCCATACTAGTGATTTGAAGGTTGGTGGAAACACTCTCATTAACGACCTAACAACGTACATTTTCTCTGCTTTTGTTGCTGTAACTTTTGGGGTACATACTATATATATATGGGGTACATATTATATATTATATATGTGTATGTATATGTATATATGGGGTACATATATATATAATACCTATTCAGTTTTAGAACGACTTCTAGAATGTACAAATAACATTAATTTGCATTAAGGTATTTCTTCCACGGGTAAGCTTGCAAATTGAAGGCAGCTGACTTCTGGAACCATATTACTGACTTTTACAGTAACATGACAAATTTTACCCATTTTCAAGTTCTTATAGCACGAAAATGTATTTCACTGCCTCTAGTGCCACACAAGACCAGTAGAAGAGTTCGGTGAACTCACTTTAAACATTATTCCAACTTGGAAGAGTCGGGAGTGGGTCAGTAGAAGTCCCAGGCAAGCCAAGTATTCCAACTACTGTAGTTCCTACTCAGAATCTCCCTATTAATCACCACTAAAACATTTTGCAGAAACAGATAAAGAGCACAAAGCTGTGGCTCTCCTTCCAACCACAGATTACTCAGCACTTGTTTGTATCGCTGTAGTCGGTTGTACACATTTCTGTATGGCAACTCTTTTAAGACCGCAGTCTCGCTAATGGTAAAGGACCTCGTCTTCGATTTCCTCTGCCTCACGGCAAGGTGCTATTTTAATAAAACACCGTGGATCTAGAGTACATCAGCTAGAGGACTTTCCTAAGTAAACACCCAGTCTTCCCCCTCCCCGCGCTCCGCTCCTTTTCTTTTTGTACAACCAAAAGAGGACGGCAAAGAGGGAGAAGTAGAGACACCTCTGAATCGGATAGGTAAGTTAGCGGCAAAAGAAGAAGAAAACAACAGCCAGCACTGCAATTTCTCCTGTTACCGCTCCTTTCATCTATGGCCCCCAAGGCCAAAACGGATGTTTCAAGGTAAGCTCTGAAACCCTCAAATACACATCTCCGGCTCTCGAGCTCAGAAACTGTCCCACCTCGCAGAAAGCCGGACAAGAGAAAGAGGCTCCGAGAGAAGCCCGGGGGCCGTTTACCAGGGCCAAGAGGGGGGTTTGCCCGAGGTGGGCGATCGCCCTCCCCCGAACTCACTCTGAAGTAGCCGAGGGAGACGCGGAGGGGCTGCGGCGGCGGGACCTGGAAGGGGTGTAGGGGGGAAGGCACGGGGGAAGCCGGGAGACGGGGACGCCTGGCTTCTGGGCCAGGGCTCCGGTTACTTACCCGATAGGGTCGCCGCCCTCTAGGTGCACATCTTCAGGGGCATCAAAGAATTCCTCCGTGTCGCTTTCCGACGCCATTTATAGGACACACCCGCGGGTGAGGGGGCCGGCGCCGCCTGGAGGGAGGGTGACTCTCGTCTCCTCCACGTCGTCCTCCACCCCGGCGAACCGTGGGGAGGTGGGTCCCGGGAGGATGAGGAGGGAGCAGACGATCTGAAGAGAGGAGCTGGACAGGGGGCCGCCGGCAACTGTCGGACTGAGGCAATAACCAGCAGAGCGGCCGTCTGAGGAGGCGGCGGTGGACCCAGGGACTGTTGCTGCCGCCGCTCCCGGCGATAGGTGTGTGAGGAGAGCGAAAGAGGCGGTGGCTCGCCTCAGTGGGGGAGGGCGGGCGCGCGGACGGCGGCAGCTCCGATATCTCCCGCAGCAGCAATTACAGCTGCTGGGAGAGCTAGTTGCCCGCAAAACACGGACGCGCACCTACCCTCGCGAGATTTCGGGAGGGGCCGGTGAGGCGTGGGCGGGGCGAAGAGGAGGCGGGGGCGGTTCCTGAGAGGCAGAGCTCAGATTTTTTGCACTCGAGAAGCCTATCAAGACGGCGCAAGCGCCGTTGAGGGCGTTAGGTGAGGGCCGGAAGTAGCGGAGAAGGGTGGGGATGCGTGTTCTGAGGGGAGGAGTCTAGAGCTTACGCCTGACCGGCGCGGTCCCCCGACTTTGTGGGAACGCGCCCGATGTAGGTGGGGTCCGGCAGAGTGTCCCATCCACTAACTCTGCAATTCTAAAGAGAGGCATTTTTAGAGGGGTGATTTGGAGTCTGCTTTTTTTCTTATGAGGAAATGGTGTCGGGATAAGTTGGCATTGTGGTTTAAATTTTCGTCGATTTAATTTATCCAAGCCCAGATTCCCAAACCCTAGGGAGTAGGCGGGTCCACCTCCTCCAGCGTTATGGGGCATAACCTGTGCTATTTAGTACAAGATCTCTAATTGAGATCTCTAGATTGGATCCTGCCGGCCAGAGGGTGGGGTCCAAGAGAGATGGTGGGGAGTGTGCCAGTTCAATGGAGTAATGATGGATTTGTTGCTGGAGCTGAGCCACTGTAGGGCCTCTGGTTACTTTCTCTTTACAGATACCTATTGTTGCCGACACTTAACGGGAGAGAAATTCTTACATACTGGCTAAGATGTGCATCAGTCAAATGGTAAATATATTGAGCAGATTCCTTTGCAAGGCTAAGAGCTTGTAACTTAACTCTGATCCTCTACTGCCCAGTGTCCAGTGCTGAAAATAGAAAGGTGCTTATAAAAGACCAAGATGTTCTTTGTTAACGCATCATTGACCATCAAAGTGATAATGCTGACTGTTATATATAATCGGGAAGCACATTTATTTTTCCAACTGCCGTAACAGGAAGACACTCTGAGCTCTTTGCACTGCAATTGTTGCTCAAGATGGCGGCAGAAAAGCAACTGGGACCGGGGGCATGGCCTCAGAGAGGCTGGAATGGGACTCTAGATTCCTACGTGAAAAACAACCGGGAAAAGATCTGGGGTTGTCTGGCGAGTTTGTGTAAAACCGAATGCGATATACTATGTATTCTTTAACACCCTAGGGAGTTGAGGGAAAATGCTGCGTAATCAAATAGGGTAATATTTCTTGCAGCAAACCTTATGATTATTCATAAGGGGTAGATAAACACCAGTAAGTAGCCACCTTCAGTTCAGGTCAGCTACTACTGTCAGATAAGTTTAGATTAGACTAAATTGACTGTCAAATAAGTCACTAAAAATACAAAACAAAAATGTTGGACTTCCAGAGCTTTTTGTGTTTTAAGAAGTGCACATAAGGGATTTGTGGACCCAATTATTAGCTTTTATGTGTTTTAAACTTGCTAATTTTCTAGGTTTAAAAATATATCTCAAAGTACAAACTTTTTATTTTGTTGCTCATTATAAGCGGCTTCCCAGGTAGTGCTAATGGTAAAGAACCCGCCTGCCAATGCAGGAGACCCAGGGTTCAATCCCTGAGTCAGGAAGATCCCTTGGAAGAGGGCATGGCAACCCACTCCAGTATTCTTGCCTGGAGAATCCCATGGACAGAGGAGCCTGGTGGGCTACAGTCCATAGGGCTGCACAGAATTGGACATGACTGAAGCAACTTAGCATACAATCAGGAAAGATATGCTTTTTTTCCTTACAGATTATGGAAAGATATAAGTAAATAAACTATCTGAATTTATTTTCTTCCTAGCTATGTAATAGTTAATTTGCATTTGCCTTAAAAATTAAAACTTGGTGTCATGTTCTGTTCTAGGTGCTGAGCATAATTCAAAGAGGAGGAAGACAATTTACTTCCTGTTTCCCAGGAGCTCACAATCTAGTTTACAATGGAGGAAAATACAGTCTCCTAAATTGGTGTGTTTTCCATTATTTCTTACCACCTCTCTTGGACCTTTTAAGGTACCTTAAACATTATGTTTAGAAAAAGCTGAAATGAAATAGGAATGATAAGCCAATAACATTTTTAGAGCTGTTCAAGTTATCTATTTAAATGCTTTTATCAATTTTATGAGAAAGTAAATTTCTGGGAACATCAAAACAAATGTGTACCACCTATGATCATTTTTAAAGATGTTTTGCCTTAAACATCTGTTCTTGAGTTTTAAGGCAGCAGATTTTAGGCTTAGTCCAAGGCTGTGGTTTTAAAGCTTTTCTCCTTATTAGAAATGAAACTCTTTAATCAAACCTGATTTCGTACAAAGGTCCACATATCATAAAAATAAAAACTATTTTATTTGAAGCAGAGATAATTCAGGTTCCTGCCTGCTTGGCCTTCCTTGAGTCTCAAGAGACTGCTGCAAGGCTCCATTAAAAAAAAAAGTGAAAACTATTGGTCCAAAGCAGGCGTTGGCAAATTATGGTACCGGAACTCTGGACAAATCTGTCCTGCTGTCTGCTTTTGTAAAGAAGGTTTTATTGGAACATAACCAGCCGTACTTGTTTATATATTGTTTATGTCTGCTTTCAGAGCAGAGTTGAGTGGCTCATTTCCAATGACTATAAAAACTACACAGATCTAAGGCTGATGGGTTTAAGGAAACTTTTTATGCCTCCTTATCTGCACAGCATAAACCCGGTTAGGGATTTCAAATGCTGAAGTCACAGCCAGTATATGGAAGAACTTGTCTGTGGTGTGAAATACTCGCTCTCTCCTCTTGTCAAGAATAATACAAAATGGCAATATCTTTGGGGCCAATTTTGCTCCAACCCGAAGAGTAATCACCTAGAACATCAGTGATAAAACTGTAATGCATGTAGGCCTTTGCATAAACAAGAGCTAAAGTGATAACCCAGGGAAAAACTTTTTTATGTACAAGGTTAGGTGATTTGAGATATAATATTTACATGAAAAGATTTAATATTGCAATCACCATGAGAGTTTTTATGGATTTTAAAGTAGCAGAATCCATGGGAAAAATCATTCTGAAAATGGCCAAAACTTGTCAGGGCCAAGATTAAATTCTGTAATCATCAACTTTCAATCATCTGTTTGAAAAGTCAGTTGTGTTACAGATTATAATAATACAATTTTTAAAATCTTTTGACTTTGAATTTTTATGCCTTTTTCAGGTCCATTCTACCTTCTTTTTTAAAAGTCTTTATTGAATTTGTTACAATATTGCTTCTGTTTTATGTTTTTGACTGTGAAACATGTGGGGTCTTAGCTCCCCGAACAGGTATTGAACCCGCACCCCCTGCATTGGCAAGCAAAGTCTTAATGCCACTGGACCATCAAGGAAGTTCCCACTTCACCTTCTTAATGATGGTTTATGTTAATATTAAAATGAATTTTCAATCTCTGAGCACACAGGAACTGAAAGTAGAGAGAGTCTAGAAATGTGTCAAGAGACACAGAGAAGCCAGCCTGGAACTTAAAATGTGTTACTGATGTGTAATGAAATATTTTTTAGCTATATATTACTATTCAGGATCCTGGAAGAAAGCTAACTGGAATTATGTTAAACCAATAAAGGGAATTTATTCACTTACATAGTCAAGTACAGACTGCTCTAACACTTGTCTGTTCCTTTGTGACTAATGTATTAGAGAACAGTTTAAGTGTAAGAGGAATTTTGCATTTTCTTATGTGCAATTTTGTCAGCCAGAAACATTAGGTGAAAACAGAAAACTAAACCCAGATGAATCAAGTTGCAGAGGAGAACATGAAATACACACATAGACCTCAGACATCTACCAGTTGCCTCACTTCTTTGTATCTTTTGAGTCATACCCATCCACATCTAGTGTTTCAGCTTTCCACCTGGTTTCAGATAACCATCCATCTGTCACCTCACAGTAACTCATAAGTTGCAACCCTTCTAATACCTGTTTCCACAAGCAAGCTTCGGGTCTTTTTCAAACTAAAGCACCATGTTCATTGTAGTATTTTTGTATTTCATCACCAGCTGGCGTGTAAAACTGTGCTACCATTTTCATTAAGTTCATATCTTTTTTGTATATGTGTCAGTGACAAAGTTTTTAAATCTTGTACTCCTAGTCCCATTTCCCCCATAAGCCCTGTGATTTTTACTGAACAACTTTGCATAGTGCAGTAATTTTGGGGAAAGCCTATATTGTATTATAGCAGCACTGACTGTAGTCTAGATGAAGTAGCTTCAGGCATAGTGGGATCCAGGGTCTAAGATATCTCAAAACTTTCTTTTTCATCTTTGCTTATCTCTGCTTCTTTTGTGCTTTGGCTTCAATTTTCCTGTCACAGACAGATTCCAAAAAGGAATCTGTTGTCAGCAAAGATGACTGTAGGCAATTGGTTTATACTGTCTTAATAATCCTCAATCCTAAAGGAAGTAAGACTCTCTCCTAGTGTTGATATATTAAATCTCAGGGCCTATGTTCATTGGTCTTAGGAAACCCCTGTAGCTAAGGGAATAGAGACTGAGTTTTCAGGTATGGGTCAACTGATTCCCTGCCACACACCATGTAGGGAGAGACTACTCTGATCATCTTTCTTACTAGGACCATGTGGAGTATGCAATGGATGTTTTTTCCAAGAAAGGGTTACTAGCAGACAAGAACAATGTGCTAACCACCAGTCGTTAAGGGGTAAGTCTCTATATTCATTGACATGATGGGAGCTGATAATGTATTAAATGAAAACAGATGTTATGAAATAATTACATGAAGAATAATTTGATTTATAAAAGTTATTTTTCTATGTATCTATATGTGTATATAAGCATAGAGAGTTCTGGAAGAGTGTTCCCAAATGATTAATGGTGATTGTCTTTGGTTGTTGATTAAAATAATAATGAAACTTATGGTTATTTGTACCTTTATAAAATGACTCAGTTTTCTACAGTGAATATGTGTTACTTTGTAAATGAGGGGAAAATATTAAAAGAAAATATATAACCAATCATATACAAGGTAGACTTACACATGAAATGAAAATCTGAGATTCATTTCCAATATAAGGTATTACTTGTGTCACACTTAGCTTCTGGAACAGTTTAATAAGTGCCACTAAGAAAATGAACTTGGAAAGAATACCCACAAAAAAAACATTGGAATGTAATTATTCTACTGGTAAAAATCATGTTTTCTATACTGCAGGCCTGATAAACAAAGAGAATGGTAATGATAATTTCTAAAGCAACTGTGAAATGATGCACTGATGTGGAGCTTCTAGAAGCAAAGTATAATGTTAGAGGTTCACTTCTAAATAATATGGACTAAGAATAATTTTGTTTTTCGAAACAGTAAGCAGTAATATATGACCTAATCTAAAGAGAGAGAAACTTAAGACATATGAACTTTATGCTTCAAAAATTCACTCCAGGTCAAAATCTGAGGAATAAATCTTTTATTTTTCTTTCATGGAAGAAAAAGAATATATGCATTCATACATATATACATATATATGTATTTTTTAATTGGTGAAATAATCTGGTGGCAAACAATTACATAGATATATCAGTCAGGCTAATGTGTACACATGTGTGTGTGCATGTACAGTTTGAGTTTACTATCTTATAGGAAATGAGCCATGTTAATGAGAGAAGTGTCTGAAACAGTAATATTACTACAAAACTTAAAGCAACTGGTTGATATTTCTTTTTTCCCATTTTTATGGTATTTATCTAAATAGAAACATCTCAACATTGGGGTTTATGGTAGGCAGAATTTTAAGCTAGACCTCCAAGACTGCCTCGCTCCTTCTATACACACATCTTCTCCCAGTTATTTAATTCAGTGCTAATCCAGCTGCTGTTGTGATGGGATTGTGCAGATGTAATTAAAGTTTAAGATAGAAAGATGATACTTGTGAATCTGACCTAATCACATGAGCCCCTTAAAAGCAGAGTTTTCTTTAACTAGTGGGGAAAGGAAGTCAAAGAAATACTCTCTGGCAGGCTTGGGAGAAAGCAAACATCTTAAAAAAAAGAAAGAAAGCAAACATCGATGCTGTGTGCTGACGCTGGGGCCAAGACATGTGAAATGTGGCCTCTAGGAATCAAGAGTAGCTCCCTGCTGATAGTAAGGAAATGGGAGCCTCAGTCCTCTGACTGCAGGGTATGAATTCTGCTGATAACCTGAATGGGGTGGGAAGAGGACCCCAAACTCCATATGAGAAAGCAGCCTAGCTGACACCTTGATTTCAGCCCTGCTTGACCCTGAGCAGAGAGTCCAGCTACACTGTACCCAGACTTCTGATTTACAGAACTAGGAGCTAACAAATTTGTCTTTTTTTTAGGCCATTCAGTTTGTGGTAATTTGTTATGAAACAGTAGAAAACTACTCCAGGGATAAATATCCTTATCTTCCCTCTGCCAGTTGAGAACCACGAATCTAGGTGGGTCCTGGAAAAACAAGTGTAACACATCAGCAGGTGCTGTTTGCTCTCTGAAGTCCTTGAATGCCCTTGGAAATAAATATCACCCTGGAAGTGAACACTAAGGTATGATATAACAGAAGAAAAAACAGTGAGTTCAGAAAAAAGAAAAGGCTGTAACATGAATTTAAAGTATGAAAGAAGTATCTTGCTTCACATACACTCACACACAGTACACGTAAAATTCAACCCCATTTCTAAATATTCTCTAGAACCTCAGCAATCTTACTGCCCATGTGATGTTAGGGACCGTCTGGTTCCCTTTCTTCTGTGGTCTTTAACCACTGAGTGAACCTGCTTGCCTTTAGAATTTAACCTTAGTTTCAATGTTAATCTTACTACTGACCTTCCAGTATTTTTATCTGGCTTTACTATGGTTGCTTGATTATTCATTCACTCAACAGAGGGCTTGCTATGTGCTAGGCATTGTATTAGTAGTAGGTTAACAGTGGTATAGTTTAGTCCTTCTGTGATGAGCTTTTCATCTCTGTCACCTAAACTTGAACTCTGACACATGTAACCCAGATGATCTGGGAATTGAGCTTCTAGTGGTCATTGCCCAGTCCCTGAATAATTAAATCCCTAGCTTTTCATTTATGGCTCTTGCCTATGTTCCTCATCTTTGAAGCCTAAACTTCTGGTTACCAGCCTTCTCCAGTCTGCCTTGACCACGATCTTCCAATACTCCCTGGTTAGTGCTAAATTATGGGCTTGAAATCTTTTTGCCACATCTTTTTTCCTACTTCAGTCATCCTATTCACCTGGGTCACATTGGCTGGCCATTCTGGTTGGTCAATATCTCTTCAATCTTTAGACCCAGCCTGTCCATATACATCTTGAAGTTGAGAAATAGTGGACATAATTTTAGTTTTTCAAAAGTTTAACGAAGTTTTATAACTAAAATGACTATTTTGTCAAAAGTAGGCAATTTGTTTAAAAATTAATCATGGAGCTGACCTCAGTCTTGGACAAAAGTCTGAAAGTCGTGACGTAAGTAGAGGGATGGGGGGTAAAAAGGAAATAATCATTTGTTCTGTACCAGTGACCTGGCTGGCATTTTACATGTTATCTCAGTGACTCAATTCTCTAACCTTCCCCCACTGTGTTGTTTTTTAAAAAATCTTTTTATAGGAAGGGACCTGAAGCATGGTAGCAGAGTCAGAATTTGAACTTAGATGTACCTGGCCCTCAAATTTATGCTTTTCCTAGTATTCTGCATCAAAATGCATACTTTTCTCTTTTTTTCTTTTGGAGATTGCAGAATGGTCGCGCTAGGATTTAGGATTAACAGAGCTTACCTACCACTTCAGACTCTGAAGGAAAGATCAGCGTTGACTATAGGTAATCTTACTTCTGGTATTCTGAAAGATAAACCGTAAGGCTTATTCAAGCAACTGTACTCAATCGCCTTTGCTCCTTTTGAAGGTGGCATGAATGGACACTAATTGTGGTCTATCCAGGATTGCCATGTGGGCAAATGAAAGGTTGATATTAGCCTAATAAGTTTAGTGGAGTGAGCAAGTTCATTAAGGGTGGCCTGAATGTAAAGATTTGTATGTTTCACTAACTTTGGAAAATGCTTAGCCATTCTCTCTTCCTTATTATTTTTAGTATTTCCTTCTAGGACTTCCATTAGATGCTTGTTGATCCTTCTCATTATACCCTCCGTATATCTTTACCTGTCTTTCATATTTTCCCTTGTGTATATTATGATATTTATTTGTGAACATGTGTTCCTTGGAACTTTTTCTTTGGATACTGAGACCTGGGTTTAAAGTGAATTCTTCTAGAGGAGAGTTGCATTTGCTCCTACTAGTCACCCAGGAATATTGCCAATCCACAACCGTTTTAAGCTAAATTTCTCACATGAGATGTTTTGGCCATAGATTTCTGGACCCATATGACTTCCGGACCCAGAGCTGCCTGGGGTTATGATGTCTGAAGGGAATTTCTCTCTGTCTGTCTCTTATACTCAGAGCCAAAACCAGCGCAAGCTCCTGTCTCTACCATCTGCCTCTGGGTGGTAGTTTTGCCCCCATTCATCCATTAAGAGCATTACCCTTTGGGAGTCTGACTGTAAGCAGAGAAGGAAAGGGATGGTGTGCACCTGCTCTAACTGCTAACCTTGCTTGCCTCCCAGGATTTGTATTCTTTGTCCCTTGCACTTGACTGGCCCTTTAAAACTACTAGGAGCCAGTAGTGATCCAAAAGTAGATGCCATCTTCAGAGCTTCCTTTTTTATTCTGAATCAGTGCTGACATATCCTTACTGGCTGTTATTTTCCCCCTATCTCAACCATCAGCCCTGAATTTAAAAGAATATATTCTATCATACCTGTCTATCATTATCTATCTGTCTATATATCTATCTACTTATTTTAAGATGTGAGGTACTTCCTTGGCCATCTCTTCTGCCATATTACCTCAATTCAATTCTATTCCGCAGAATGATGTTTGGATAGGTGGATTAAGATCTGTACAGTTATCATGGAGGCAGTCTTCCAGGCAAAAAGTAAAACTGAGGATACAGAAGCTCTGCTTCTAGGTTTATATCAATTAGGCCATTGCTTAGTTCTGGTGGATGTGTTTTTACTAGATTTATTGTACCTTCAAAAAAGTAAAAAAGTTTGAGGCCCTGGATCAGGTAGTGTGATATAATTACTTCTACCAGCAGCAGATCCTAAAGCAGACACTTTCTGGACTAAAGAATTGCAGAAAGTAGATAAAAAACTGGGTAGGAGGTGAGACTCCTTTCTTTCCAGAAGAGCATAAGGATAGCTAGTCTGCCTAGGAAGTATGGAGATTCAGTTTATTTGAAACTGAGCTACTTTCTTACTGAGGAGCCATAACCTTTGTCTAAGAAGGGGTCAATCATTTCTCTGATTGAGATCTAAGTCTTCCTCCTTTGGCTATACATTGGTTAGTGAACAGCTATTCAGTGTCCATCATTTTGGTTGAGGGATGAATGTCAGTGAGGCTAGTAACAGAAACCCATTTCCTCTGGTCATACACCACAAGTAGGAAACTCAGAGTCTAGGTCATATTTCATACCACCCTGGGAAAAACTCTAGATCCCGTCAATTTCTGAGGATGCCCATTGTAAATCTAAAAGTCATTCTGTAGACCAAAGGATAGAAGGGAAGAAGTGATTAAGTAGTAATACCTGAGCTGATGCCACCTGAGGACTAAGGGTTGGGATGGTCGTGGAGGGTGTTTATGGTGTTATAAAGGAAGAGTTACATAGTGAGAGAAATAGGAGAATTTGTTTTCAGTTTAGATTCAAAACCATAAGTGGCTTTTCCAGCGAAATGTATTGAAAGTGCATCTCCTATTGTCTTACCTTGAAAAACACCGATTTAAAAAAAATAAGAGACTCCTACTATTCCAGAGAATATAGATGCAGAATGCTGTTTAGCCTGGTAATTCTCAACCTGAATTTACTACCCTGTCCACAAAAATGAGTCTTGCCAAAAGCTCAGCCATCTTGGATAGAAAATCAGTTGATTTTCATATATCCAATTGCCTCCCCACTGACTCTCTTTTGGAACAATCAGATTAGACATTTACTGAAAGTATTGCAGAATCTGGGACTTCACCAATGGCTCAGAGGTAAAGAATCTGCCTGCAATGCAGGAGATGCAGGAGATGCAGTTTCAATTCCTGGGTCGGGAAGATCCTCCAGAGGTGGAAATGGCGCCTCACTCCAGGATTCTTGCCTGGAAAAAAATTCCCATGGACAGAGGAGCCTGGTGGGCTACAGTCCATGGGGTCGCAGAGAGTAGGACGTGACTGAATGACTAAACACACACACATTGCCAATTCCAGTTAACTAGTACACTAGGTAGTCAGCTATTCACAGAACACGTTGTAAGGATGTAAAGCTTAACATAGAAATCATTTAATTTTCCATATTTAGAGCAAGTACACATGATTCCTAAGAAGCACCCTGAAGCTAGAATTGGATCTCCCAGGTCAGTCAGCATGGGAAAATAACTTGGCAGATAGACAGTGATCCTTGGATCCTAGGAGGAAAATATACACAATTCCTTAGAAAGGAGAATATGGAGATTGATATCAAAACCTGCCATAGACCCTTATAGTTTGTTTTATCTAAATATATGTAGTAAATAAACAGGCAGAGGGTGTGTGTGTATTGTGTATGAGTGAGTAGGTATATGGTTCTTGTTAGGGTTCAGTTCAGCTTCAGTTATTCTCAACAGATATTTTTGCTGTCTTCATAAAACCCCAAGTTAAAGAACTCTACATACTGTTATAGGTATATAACCTGATGACCATGGTCAAGATTGTAACACCTAAAGTAAAGAAAGCTGGAAATTCCCTGGTGGTCCAGTGGTTAAGACTGTGTTTTTCACTGCCATTGGCATGGATTCATTACCTGGTTAGGGAACTAAGATTCTGCGAGCTGTGTGGCGTGGCCAAAATAAAATATATAAATAAAGTAAGTAAGGAAAGTTATGTAAGCAACATGTCTTACTGCAATGGTTTTCAAACTATATACTCTTCTAGGGAGCTGCTTAAAATATAGATCCTGGAACTTCATCCTAGGCCTATTGAATTCTGATTTCTGGGAAGCCCCTGAAATTAGCATTTTAAGGAGCTTCCCTCAAGTGACTGTGATGCAGGTAGTCCTTAGATAACACCTTAAACAAGATCTATTTGAGGGAGTGTCACATTATATTTGCTTATTTGGTCATCAGACTGAGGATTCTAGCCATAAACACTCAGAGACATCTATAGAAAAAAATGCCTCCCTTCTTAAAAGTGACTGTGAAATTGAGGAAGGGAGGTCTAAAAGTGGGACTATTAAAGTATAAATGTAAGAATCTTAAGTATATGTAAATGTTTAATAGCAATTAGTGTGTGTAGGGCAGTGCTTTTTTAAAAACAAAATTATTTTTGGCTGCATTGGCTCTTCAGTGGGGTGCACAATCTTCTCTTTCTAGTTGTGGCTCAGTATTTGCTACGCTCAGGCTTGGTTGCCCTGTGTCATGTGGGATCTTAGTTCCCTGACCAGGGATGGAACCTGTGTCACCTACATTGCAAGGCGGATTCTCAACCACTGGACCACCAGAGAAATCTCCTGGGAGGTACTTTTGAAGATGTGAATTGTTCAAGCCTGAATGAGGGAAAGATTGAACTACAGGAAGGTAAGGAAATGGAACCTCACATAGTGGGTGGGTGATACCTAGGGGTAGGTAAACTTGTGAAAAACAAATCCAAAATCCAAAAGTATATTTTTTGGAAAGGCAGAGAAGAAACGGAAAGTGTAGGATGGCCAGAGTCAAAAAGAAGCTCAAGAGCACTGGATACAGAATATATGATGAATGCCAGAAAGTACAGCAGCCAGGGAGAATCTGAAGAGAAGCAATAGAGAGAAATAGCAGACCACTCAGGATGCTCTAGTCCTGGGGATAGGGACCAGGAACAGTGTGGGAGCAGGGCTTCTGTCACAAGCCGGGAGGAAGAGATAGAAAGACGACATCCTGGGAGCAGCCAGAGGGAAGCTAACCAAGTGGGTGATGAGAAGTGGTCAGGAAGTTAATGCTGTTTCAAGCTGAAGTCAAAACTCATGTCTGTTGAAGGCCAGATAACAAAGGACTTTAACTCCTTAAAGACCAAAAAGGAAGTTAAAGCTTATATTGTAATCTGGGTCTGTAAGGTGGAAGTAGGGAAAATTAATTAGAAAAACTAGACTTTGTGGTCGGGGTCTAGGGACTGTTCTCACTCCCCTGTTTTATAGGGAGTATTAGCAGTGAATACTGAAAGGACCTACTTACTGGCTCAACCTGTGCAAAGTTGAGCAACACTTTGTGAAAAAGTGAAAGTGTTAGTCGCTCAGTCATGTGTGACTCTTTGAGACCGCATGGACTATAGTCCACCAGGCTCCTCTGTCCGTCATATTTCCTAGGCAAGAATACTGGAGTGAGTTGCCATTTCCTTCTCCAGGGGATCTTTCTGACAGAGGGATCAAACCTGTGTCTCTTATATCTGCATTGGCAGGTGGGTTCCTTCCCACCTGAGCCATCAAGGAAGCCTGAGCAATACTTTGCCATCACCACAAATGTAAATAACTTTTCCTCAAATTTTCCTCTCAATGCTTTAAATTTACTTGTGTCTGAAATAGACCAAGAGAGTTGGTCAATAGAGAAAAAATGAGGAGCCCATTAGAGGCTGTCCAGATCCATTTCATCCTATCTGCAACCACAAACAAGATGCTTACTCTTTAAGTCCTGAAATAGGAAGAATATTTGCCATTTTTATTGTCAAACAGTCCTCCTTAGGGGCTTCCCAAGTGGCTCAGTGGTAAAGAACCTGCCTGCCAATGCTGGAGATGTGGGAGACATCAATTCTGCTCTCAGCTTTCTTTATGGTCCAACTCTCACATCCATACATGACTACTGGAAAAACCATAGCTTTGACTAGATGGACCTTTGTTGACAAAGTAATGTCTCTACTTTTTAATATGCTGTCTAGGTTGGTGATAGCTTTTCTTCCAAGGAGCAAACATCTTTTAATTTCATGGCTGCAGTCACCATGTACAGTGATTTTGGGGCCCAAGAAAATAAATCTGTCACTGTTTCCATTGTTTTCCCATCTATTTGCCATGAAATTATGGGACCAGATGCCATGACCTTAGTTTTTTGAATGTTGAATTTTAAGCCAGCTTTTTCACTCTCCTCTTTCACTTTCATCAAAAGGCTCCTTAGTTCCTCTTCACTTTCTGCTGTAAGAGTGGTATCATATGCACATCTGAGGTTATTGATATTTCTCCCGGCAATCTTGCTTCCAGCTTGTGCTTCTTCCAGCCCGGCATTTCACATGATGTACTCTGCATATAAGTTAAATAAGCAGGGTGACAATATACAGCCTTGAGGTACTCCTTTCTCAATTTGGAACCAGTCTAAATTGTTGTTCCATGTCCAGTTCTAACTGTTGCTTATTGACCTGCATACAGATTTCTCAGGAGGCAGCTCAGGTGGTCTGGTATTCCCATCTCTTGAAGAATTTTCTACAGTTTGTTGTGATCCACACAGTCAAAGGCTTTAGCATAGTTAATGAAGCAGAAGTAAATGTTTTTCTGGAACTCTTTTGGTTTTCCTATGATCCAATGGATGTTGGCAATTTGATTTCTTGTTCCTTTGCCTTTTCTAAAACCAGCTTGAACATCTGGAAATTCTTGGTTCACATACTGCTGAAGCCTTGCTTGGAGAATTTTGAGCATCAGTTTGCTAGCGTGTGAGGTGAGTGCAATTGTGTGGTAGTTTGAAAATTCTTTGCCATTACCTTTCTTTGAGATGAAAACTGACCTTTTCTAGTCATGTGGCCACTGCTGAGTTTTCCAAATTTGCTGGCATATTGAGTGCAGCACTTTCACAGCATCATCTTTTAGGGTTTGAAATAGCTCAACTGGAATTCCATCACCTCCACTAGCTTTATTTGTAGTGATTCTTCCTAAGGCCCACTTGACTTCGCATTCCAGAATGTCTGGCTCTAGGTGAGTGATCACACCATCATGGTTATCTGGGTGGTCATGAAGACCTTTTTTGTATAGTTTCTTCTGTGTATTCTTGCCATCTCTTCTTAATCTCTTCTGCTTCTGTTAGGTCCTTACTTTTTCTGTCCTTTATTGTGCCCATCTTTGCATGAATTGTTCCCTTGGTATCTCTAATTTTCTTTTTTTTTTCCCCATTTATTTTTATTAGTTGGAGGCTAATTACTTTACAATATTGTAGTGATTTTTGCCATACATTGACATGAATCAGCCATGGATTTACATGTGTTCCCCATCCTGAACCCCCCTCCCACCTCCCTCCCCATCCCATCCCTCTGGGTCTTCCCAGTGCACCAGCCCCAAGCACTTGTCTCATGCATCCAGCCTGGGCTGGTGATCTGTTTCACCCTTGATAGTATGCTTGTTTCAATGCTATTCTCTCAAATCATCCCACCCTCGCCTTCTCCCACAGAGTCCAAAAGTCTGTTCTGTACATCTGTGTCTCTTTTTCTGTCTTACATATAGGGTTATCGTTACCATCTTTTTAAATTCCATATATATGTGTTAGTCTACTGTATTGGTCATTATCTTTCTGGCTTACTTCACTCTTTATAATGGGCTCCAGTTTTATCCATCTCATTAGAACTGATTCAAATGTATTCTTTTTAATGGCTGAGTAATATTCCATTGTGTATATGTACCACTGCTTCCTTATCCATTCGTCTGCTGATGGGCATCTAGGTTGCTTCCATGTCCTGGCTATTATAAACAGTGCTGCGATGAACATTGGGGTGCAAGTGTCTCTTTCAGATCTGGTTTCCTCGGTGTGTATGCCCAGCAGTGGGATTGCTGGGTCCTATGGCAGTCCTATTTCCAGTTTTTTAAGGAATCTCCACACTGTTCTCTATAGTGGCTGTACTAGTTTGCATTCCCACCTCTTCTTAATCTCTTCTGCTTCTGTTAGGTCCTTACCTTTTCTGTCCTTTATTGCACCCGTCTTTGCATAAATTGTTCCCTTGGTATCTCTAATTTTCTTAAAGAGATGTCTAGTCTTTCCCATTCTATTGTTTTCTTCTATTTTTTACGTTAATCACTTAGGAAGGCTTTCTTATCTCTCCTTGCTAGTCTTTGGAACTCTGCATTCAGATGGGTATATCTTTCCTTCTCTCCTTTGCCTTTTGCTTCTCTTCTCAGCTATTTGTAAGGCCTCCTCAGACAACCATTTTGCCTTTTTGCATTTCTTTTTGTTGGGTATGGTCTTGGTCAAAGCCTCCTGTACAATGTCGTGAATGTCTGTCCATAGTTCTTCAGGTGCTCTGTCTATCAGATCTAATCCCTTGAATCTATTTGTCACTTGCACTGTATAATCATAAGGATTTGATTTAGGTCATACCTGAAAGGCCTAGTGGTTTTCCCTACTTTCTTCAATTTAAGTCTGAATTTTGCAATAAAGAGTTCGTGATCTGAGCTACAGTCAGCTCAACTCAGGCCTTCACATTTCCTCATGGGCCAGAAATCTCCAAATTGTGTTTAGGCACTTGTATCCAGGATGAAGGTCCAAGTTGTTTGGTGTCTTCTTTATTGTGGAAGGACAACAACAGATGTCCTCTATTTCCATGGTCTCTGAACTCTCTCTCCTAATCACAGAAATATCTTCAAGTTTTGGGGTTGGGCTGGATGAGCTGTCCTCAGGACTTTTTAGCTAAGCAGCTGTTGATAAGAATGTGATGGTGTAATGGAGGCATCTAGGGAAGCTGCTGTGGGGATAAATTGTCCTTGGTCATAGGATTGAGTTCTATCTAAAAAAGAAAATTTTAGGTGGCTTCATTGTACGCTGTGTCTCCTACCAGGCCCTGGAATGCTGCTGCATGCCAGTAGTAAATGTATCCCTACAAAATAGGGCTAGCTGAAATTATAAATAGCTTCTAAAGAGACTTATTAATAATAAGTTTAAAAAGAGACTTTTTTAATAATCAATTAGTTTAGGAAGCTAAAATTACTATAGGTATATCTTTGAGCAGATTAAAGTAGTTGTTAGTGACAATCATGTTCTTTTACACTATTGGTGACAATATTTAGTCTAAATCAGCAATACAATTTTTATGTTCTTTTTTTTGGGGGGAAGCAGGTATTTATTGTGTGGCATGCCAGATCTTAACTCCCCAATCAGGTATTAAACCTTTGCCCCCTGAAATGGAAGTACAGAGTCTTAACTGCTGGACTGCCAGGGAAGCCCCAATTCCTATGTTCTTATAATGTAATACTTCCTCATATTTTTACAGAAGAGACTCATATGACACAAAAATATTAGTGGAAACTTGTATTTTTATATCATTGGGAGGGTTTATTCACTTGTTCCTTCATTTCTTCTCCACAGGTACTAGGATTGTAAAATTGAATAAAACATAGCTTATTCCCTCAAAGACCTTAGAGTTTAGAAAGGAGGACAGATATACCTAAAACGGGTTGAAATACAGTGGAGTTTTAGAGATACGTGGTGGCAGTGGTTCTCCGTCTCGGTACATGTCAGAATCACCAGATGAGCTCTGACAAATCCTGATGTCCAGGCAGTTCCAGAGTAACTAACTGTCTTTCCCTGAAAAGAGAAGGAAACTCCATAGCTGAATTTTGAAAGATGAGTAGCTTATCAAGTTTTAAAGAGGAGGAAGAACATGGTAGACAGGAAATACACAGGTGGGGAAACTTCAAGATTGTAGACATCAGATCTTAGCATGCTAGAAAAAACAGGCTGAGAAAGATGTGTTTGGAGAAGTAGGCAAAGAGCTAGATCTTAAAGGGCCCGAAAGGGATATTTATACTTTATTATGTATGGAGCTGCTGAAGGGTTTTAAGCAGGGGACTGCCACTGCCATGATCACGGTCAGCTTTGGGGTTTTGAAAGCTCATTCTGGTGACAATGTTAAGGAAGGAGTAGACAACCCCAGACTGGGTCAGAGAGACCTGTTAGGAGGTTACTATAAAAATCCAAATGAGAAGTCCTATGGGTCTGGTCTAAGGCCATGGCAGTAGGGATAAAGTAGAAGAAATGGGGACTTCCCTGGTTGCTCAGTGGTAAAGAAATTGCCTGCAACGCAGGAGACTCGGGTTTGATCCCTGGGTTGGAAAGATCCCCTGGAGGAGGAAATGGCAACCCAGTCTAGTATCTTGCCTGGGAAATCCCATGAACAGAGGATCCTGGCAGGCTACAGTCCATGAGATTGTGAAGAGTTGGACACAATTTAGTGACTAAAACAAAAGAAAACAAACAGAAGAAATGGATGTGAGAAATATTTAGGAGGTAAATCAGTTTGGAGCTTGGAGGGGACACATGGGAAAAGAAAGCATGGGGTTGTGGAGTTTCTCGTTATGTGCCTGGGAGAATCCATCTCCCAGAATAATGGAAATAAAAATAATCAAATGGGACCTACTTAAACTCAAAAGCTTTTGCACAGTAAAGGAAACAATAAACAAAATAAAAATGCAGCCTACAGATTGGAAGAAAATACTTGCAAACGATGTGATCTATAAGGGATTAGTCTCCAAAATTTACAAACAGCGTCAAAACAAACAACCCACTTAAAAAAATGGGCAGAAGACCTGAATAGACATTTCTCCAAAGAGGACATACAGATGGCTAATAGGCACATGAAAAGATGTTCAGTATCACTAGTTATTAGAGAAATGCAAATTAAACCTACAATGAGATATCATCTCGCACCAGTCAGAATGGCCATCATCAAAAAACCCACAAACAGTAAATGCTGGAGAGGGTGTGGAGAGGAGGGAACCCTCCTATGGTGTTGGTGGGAATGTAAATTGGTACAGGGACTATGGAGAACAGTATGGAGGTTCTTCAAAAACCTAAAAATAGAGCTAACATATGACCCTGCAATCCCACTCTTGGGCATATATGTAGAGGAAAACATGCCACCCAAATATACAAGCACCCCAGTGTTCATTGCAGCACTGTTTACAATAGCCAAGACATGGAAGAAACATAAATGTCCATCAACAGAGGAGTGGATAAAGAAGATGTGGTACATATATACAATGGAATATTACTCAGCTATTAAAAAAAGAAATAGTGCCATTTGTAGCAACATGGATGGACCTAGAGAGTGTCATACTGAGTGAAGTTAAGTCAGACAGAGAAAGAGAAATATCTATGACATCCCTTATATGTGGAATCTAAAAAGAAATGATACAAATGAACTTACTTACGAAATAGAAACAGACTCACAGACTTAGAAAACTAACTTATGGTTGCCAGGGGGAAGGGATAGTTAGGGACTTTGGGAAGGTCATGTACACACTGCTATATTTAAAATGGATAACCAACAAGGACCTACTGTATAGCACATGGAACTCTGCTCAATGTTATGTGCCAGCCTGGATGGGAGGAAGGTTTGGGAGAGAATGGATACAGGTATATATATGGCTGTGTCCCTTTGCTATTTACCTGAAACTACCATAACATTGTTAATTGGTTATACCCCAACACAAAAAGTTTAAAGTTTGGGGAAAAAAAAAAAAAGAAAAACATCATGGACAGGAACAGAAGTCAGAGGGGAAGTCAGTTTGGAGAGGCATGTGTTTGATTTTAGTGTTGAGTTGAATGTGAGGTGGTGAATAATCATGAAGAAATTGCAAGGCTGCACTTGAGTATACAGGACTGGACATTTGAAAAGCGATCAGAGCAAGTGATAGAAAGCTTAGATTCGTACTCATCAAAATGATAGGAACTGTGGGAGTAAATGGATTCTCTGAATTTTGACAGTTTCATTTCTTCCTTCTTTCTTCCTTACCTTACCTGACGGCCCTCTAGTGACAATGAGCACATACTACATTTTTTTTTTAGTGCCTCAACTCAAGTTAATGTGATCATGAAGTGTATCTTCAGAACCCTGATTTGGTCAAAATATTATTGTATTACTATTTCAATATGAGTGTATGGCAGCACATCTATGCAGTAGGGGCCTCAGGTCTCAGATTGAGCCTAAAGATGTCATTCGTTGTAATTCTGGGAGATTCGAGAGGATTTGAAATTGACCTCCCGGGAATCTAATTTCTATGAGGACTCAAGGAGGCTCCTGTCAAAGACTTTATTCCAAAGCAGTGGTTATCACATCAGAATCACCTGGGGAGCTTAAAAAAAACATCCCTTTGCCTACGATGCATCTCAGAGCAATTAATCAGAACCTCTGAGGGTGGAACCTGGCCAGGCATCAAACTTCCTCAGGTAATTCTTTGCACAGCCAAGATGGAGAACTGTAGCTCTAGAGGATGAGAGCATAGAGATACACGGGATTGAGTCAAGGATACTGACAAATGAAACAGGGGAAGAGGGGTTCTGGGTACAACATGTTTCTATCAATCAAGTTGCCCCTGGATTCAGCCCCCAGGGAGTCATACCCATGGCTATCCCTGGATCGCCATACTTGAGATTAGGTCTAAAGAGCAGCAAAAGAGTAAAAGCTAAAATAACAGTGTCTTCTAAAACTCAGTAGGATAGTAAGAGCACAAGAGGTTACCAGCTTTGTGGTATTGGTTGTGGTGTATTGGTTGTGGTGATTCCTTCATTCAGCAAAATTTTATTGAAAGCTATACTGTGTGCTAGGTACTAGTCTAGGTGCTAAGGATACAGTGGCAAACAGGATTGACAAGGTCCTTTCTCTCTTGGATCATGGATTCTCATAGTTTTTTGGTGGAAATGAGCTAAAAAAAAAAAGTGTCCGTTATTGAGAAATGGACTAACAAAAGAGGGTGCAGAATATTAAATGGAGTGATGTGATAGAGAATGAGTGGGCATTTGTATTGGTAGGTCAGGGAAGGTTGCTCTTTGCAGAGGAGACATTTAAGGTAAAGTATGAATGACAAGGAGGAGGCAGCCACATAAAATGCAGGGGGATGAATATTCTAGGCACAGAGAACAGCAAGTATAATGACTTGAAGGCTTTCGAAAAGCTTGGCATGTTGGAGGAACAGAAAGGAGGCCAGTTTTCATTGATTTTTTATTTTTTGGCTGTGGTGTTTTCGTTGCTGCACACGGACTTTCTCTAGTTGCAGTGCTCGGGTTTCTCATTGTGGTGGCTTCTCTTGTTGCAGAGCACAGGCTCTAGGGTGCCTGGGCTTCAGTAGTTGCAGGACATGGGCTCAGTAGTTATGGCTTTAGTAGTTACAGGCTCAATAGTTGCGGGCTTAGGTGCTCCATGGCATGTGGGATCTTCCCAGGCCGGGGATTGAAACTATGTCCCTTGCATTGCAAAGTGGATTCTTAACCACTGGACCACCATGGAAGCCCAGGAGGCTGGTTTGATTGAGGAGAGTGTAGCACAAGATGAGGTTCTAGAGGTAGTCAGGGGTCAGATGATGTCCAGTGCAGTGAGTCATGGTTAAGAGTCTGAATTTTAATCTAAATGTGATGAAGAGTCACTGAATAGTTTTCAGCAGGGAAATGAGAAGACCTAATTTATATTTTAAATGATCATTCTTATTACTGTAGTGGAAAATGGATCATATTGATGTAAGAATGGAAACAGGGAGAGTACTTAGGGTGTTTGCAATAGCACAAGTATGATGGTGGCTTGGGCCAGGGTGATAACAGTGGAAGGCATATTTGAGATATGTCCTGGAGCTTGAATCCATTGGACTTATACATAAATAGGATGTGGGGGTAAGGGAAAGAGAGCTATCTAGGTGATGGTGATGGTGGCAGCACATTAGCAGAGACATTTTTGAAGGTAGTAGCTCTGTTGGCAGTGGTTATCTTCAGTGTCTCTGACAAACAGCATTGGCACCTTCAGCTCAGGCATCAGCTTACATGCCTTTCACAGGCATTGTTGGCATACTAGCCACTCTTGGTGGTGAAAGGAACGGAGACATCATTACTGGAGGAAAATGGCAGGCACCACATGGCAGCAAGCAGATTCATTTACAGAGCATATGTGAGATAGCCTCTGGGGACTTAATGCCAGAAATATTTGGGAAAAATTTAAGAAGAGTTATTTTTAACTTCCGCAGAGCAGATGGGAGTGAAGTCAGAGATATACTATTTTGTGATTGCGCTTGTGAGCCCATATTATCCATAAGCTGATTTGACAAAAGTAATCTGGTTTATTTTAAGGGAAGTCCCAATCAAAGCTATACTAAATTAAACATTATCAAACATATTTTTGTAAACATTTCCCCACCAACTATGCAAGCATTAGCATTTTTATGTTATAGTTGTGCAAGAAATCTTCAGGTACATGCTGATAAAGATTCAAACAATACAGAAGTTAAATGTTATAATTGCTAATCTTTCTCCAGCTGCCACCCAGTTACATTACCCAACAAGAGGTAACCATAATGAACAGTTTAGTGATTTCTTTCAAAATACTTTCTATGCTTATATATATATACACACACATGTATATGCTTTTTGATATACTTTTATATACCATGTGTAAATTGTTAAAAAGCATAGAGAAAAAAGAATATATAAGCAGACAAAAACATATAGACAAAGGCATATATATTTTAATATGTTATTTTTTTATATATATGTAAATACACATACAGAGTTTTTGATGAAGTAAATCATTGATCTGCATATCGCTTTTTTAAAAATATAACTATAAACCAGAGGCATTTTTCTGTATCAGTGAATCTTCTTTTTTCAACACATGCATATATTCCATTATATGATCCATTATGAGTATCTTGTGATATATTTAATCTGTCCTCTATGGATGGGAATTTATTTTTATTTTTACATTTTTACTTTGTATACCTATCTAAGTGTGTCTGAAGACTAGGTCTCTAGAAGAGGGATTGCAGGGTTGAAGAATGCATTTAATATTTTGTTAGATGTATAACCAGATTGTCCTCTAAGAAGAATATACATTCTCACCAATAGTATTTGAGATGCTGTCTTCCTTACACCCTCACCAACACTGGATATCTATCATCAATCTTTTTTATCTTTGCCAACAAAGTGGGTGAGAATTGGCATTTCATTATTGTTTAATTTGTTGTTTCTCCAGTAATAGCAATATGAAATATTTTTCATCTGTTTAATATTTGCAGTTTTTTCTATGAGTTGTCTCTTGACAACAAATAATTCTTTACTGTTTTCTGATGTGTTATTTGTTTTTTTCTCACCGATTTGTAGGGACCCTTCATATATATTAAGTATTAATCCTTTCCTTACATAATAGAAAAACTTCCTTCCTACTCTGTTACTTGTTTTTTAACTTTATGTTTCTTTTGTTGCACAGAAATTTAAAATTGTTTTGTAATCAAACCTGTAAATCTTTTGAATTTGGAGTTTGGGATCTTGCTAAGGAAGGCCCTCCCAACTGAAGATTATGTAAAAATATTCTACTGTATTTTATTTTACTACATAATTTTTCTTTTGTGTTTTCTTTCTTTTTCCTATTTTATTATTACTTAAATATTTTAAACTATTAAATACATATTATATATATGATGATAAGTATATATATTACACTTTTAAAAACCATAGGCATAACAATAAAATAAACCTAGATATATGTCATCTGACTTAAGAATAGAACATCATCAATACCTTAGAAGGCCCCCGTGTGGATCCTACTCACTTGTGTCCCCTTCCCTCACCACCAGAGATAATCACTATCTTGCTTTTTGTTTTAAACATTTGGCTTTTTCTATGTATATTAAACACATATGTGTAATGAATTTTGTTTAATTTTGAAAAATTGAGTAGTAAGCACTAATCTCACAGTATTAAGAATGGGCAATGTTGCCATTATTAAATAAAGTCTTTCATAGGAAGTCTCTGGGGCATAGCCTGTCTTCAGCTTTTCTGAGAGTTTATAGGAATCCTTTCTAAGGGAATTCTTAGGCAAAATCTTATGTGAGTTTTGTTGTGTTACACAATGGTGTGCTGGAGCTAGCTTGTACGGGCTGATGATTACATTTTCAGGAAATTGATCTTATGTTGACAGCTTGAAATTGGCCCTAAGGAAAATATTTGTATCATGAAAATTGACAGACTTTAAACTCAAGGCTTTTTCTTTTGATTAAAAAATATTTTGGAAAGCCAGCAAACCACTTATCCTAAGAAACACAGGACTCACAGCAGAAAGGGTATTTGGCAGTGGTAGAATAGGTATGGATCAGGTTTTGAACATTCTGCAGAAAGATGACCAGAGGGAATGGGCTGCCCTATATTTTTAAAACTCACCATGGCTAACCCTCAGTTCTCAGGGTCAAAGCATTTAGACAATACTACAAAGCTACAGTATTCAAAACAGTGTATCACTGGCACAAAAACAGACATAGATCAATGAAACAAAATAGAGAGCCCAGAAGTAAACCCATACACCTACTGTCAATTAACATTTAACAAATGAGGCAAGAATATACAATGGGGAAAACAGTCTCTTCGGCAAATGGTGTTGGGAAAGTTGGACAGCCACATGTAAACTAATGAAGTTAGAACACTCCCTCACACCATAAACAAAAATTGAACTAAAAAAAAAAAATGAACTCAAAATGGCTTAAAGAATTCAATATAAGACATGACACCATAAAACTCCTAGAAGAGGCGAAACATTCTCTGACATAAGTCATAGCAATATTTTCTTAGTATGCCAAGGCAATAGAAATAAAAGCAGAAATAAACAATGGGATCTAGTCAAACTTATAAGTTTTAACACAGTAAAAGAAACCATCAGCAAAATGAAATGACAACCCATGGACTGGGAGAAAACACTTGCAAACAATGCAACCAACAAGGGGTTAATTTCCAAAATATACAAACAACTCATACAACTCAATAACGGAAAAACAGAACTACAATACCAGAAATCAAAGCTACAATGAGGTATCACCTCACACTGGTCAGAATGGTCATCATTAAAAAGTATACAAATAATAAATGCTGGAGAGAGTGTGGAGAAAAGGGTGGGAATGTACACTGTTGGTGGGAAGATAAATAGGTACAGCCTGTGGAGAACAGTATCAGTTCAGTTCAGTCACTCATTTGTGCCTTACTCTTTGCGACCTCATGGACTGCAGCACGCCAGGTTTCCCTGTCCATCACCAACTCCTGGAGCTTACTCAAACTCATGTCCATTGAGTTGGTGATGCCATCCAACCATCTCATCCTCTGTCGTCGCCTTTTCCTCCCACCTTCAATCTTTCCCAGCATCAGGGTCTTTTCAGATGGGTCAGTTCTTCACATCAGGTGGCCAAAGTATTGGAGTTTCAGCTTCAGCATCAGTCCTTCCAATGAATGTTCAGGACTGAATTCCTTTAGGATGGACTGGTTGGATCTCCTTGCAGTCCAAGGGACTCTCAAGAATCTTCTCCAACACCACAGTAAAAAAAGTATCAATTCTTTGGTGCTTAGCTTTCTTTATAGTCCAACTCTCACATCCATACATGACTACTGGAAAAACCATAGCTTCAACTAGATGGACCTTTGTTGGCAAAGAAATGGCTCTGCTTTTTAATATGCTGCCTAGATTGGTCATAACTTTTCTTCCAAGGAGTAAGTATCTTTTAATTTCATAGCTGCAGTCACCATCTGCAGTGATTTTGGAGCCCCCCAAAATAAAGTCTGTCACTGTTTCCATTGTTTCCCCATCTATTTGCCATGAAGTGATGGGACCAGATGCCATGACCTTAGTTTTCTGAATGTTGAGTTTTAAGCCAACTTTTCCACTCTCCTCTTCCACTTTCATCAAGAGGCTCTTTAGTTCCTCTTCACTTTCTGCTGTAAGAGTGGTGTCATCTGCATATCTGAGGTTATTGATATTTCTCCTGGCAATCTTGCTTCCAGCTTGTGCCTCATCCAGCCCAGCATTTCGCATGATGTACTCTGCATATAAGTTAAATAAGCAGGGTGACAATATACAGCCTTGACGTACCCCTTTCCTGATTTGGAACCAGTCTGTTGTTCCATGTCCAGTTCTAACTGTTGCTTCTTGACCTGCATACAGATTTCTCAGGAGGCAGCTCAGGTGGTCTGGTATTCCCATCCTTTGAAGAATTTTCCACAGTTTGTTGTGATCCACACAGTCAAAGGCTTTGGAATTATCAATAAAGCAGAAATAGATGTTTTTCTGGAACTCTCTTGCTTTTTTGATGATCCAACGGATGTTGGCAATTTGATCTCTGGTTTCTCTGCCTTTTCTAAATCGAGCTTGAACATCTGGAAGTTCACGGTTCAGATACTGTTAAAGCCTGGCTTGGAGAATTATGAGCATTACTTTCCTGGTGTGTGAGATGAGTGCAGCTGTGTAGTAGTTTAAACAGTCTTTAGCATTGCCTTTCTTTGGGATTGGAATGAAAACTGACTTTTCCAGTCCTGTGGCCACTGCTGAGTTTTCCAAATTTGCTGGCATATTGAGGGCAGCACTTTCACAGCATCATCTTTTAGGGTTTGAAATAGCTCAACTGGAATTCCATCACCTCCAGTAACTTTGTCCTTAGTGATGCTTCCTAAGGCCCACTTGACTTCACATTCCAGGATGTCTGGCTCTAGATGAGTGATCACACCATCGTGGTTATCTAGGTCATGAAGATCATTTTTGTACAGTTCTTTTGTGTATTCTTGCCACCTCTTCTTAATATCTTCTGCTTCTGTTGGGTCCTTTCCTTTTCTGTCCTTTATTGTGCCCATCTTTGCTAAAATGTTCCCTTGGTATCTCTAATTTTCTTGAAGAGAAAATTCTTCAAGAGAGAAATTTTCTCAAAAGAGAAAATTCTTTTCTTTCCCATTCTATTGTTTTCCTCTATTTCTTTGCACTTATCACTGAGGAAGGCTTTCCTATCTCTCCTTGCTATTCTTTGGAACTCTGCATTCAGATGGGTCTATCTTTCTTCTTCTCTTTTGTACCTGTTGCTTCTCTTCTTTTCACAGCTATTTGTAAGGCCTCCTCAGACATCCATTTTGCCTTTTTGCATTTCTTTTCCTTGGGGATGGTCCTGATCACTGCCTCCAGTACAATGTCACAAACCTCTGTCCATAGTTCTTCAGGTGCTCTGTCTGTCAGATCTAATCCCTTGAATCTATTTGTCACTTGCACTGTATTATCATAAGGGATTTGATTTAGGTCATACCTGAATGGTCTAGTGGTTTTCCTTACTTACTTTAGTTTAAGTCTGAATTTGGCAATAAGGAATTCATGATCTGAGCCACAGTCAGCTCCTGGTCTTGTTTTTGCTGACTGTATAGAGCTGCTCCATTTTTGGCTGCAAAGAATATAATCCATTTGATTTCGGTATTGACCATCTGGTGATGTCCATGTGTAGGGAATCTTCTCTTGTGTTGTTGGAAGTGGGTATTTGCTATGACCAGTGTGTTCCCTTGGCAAAACTCTTATTAGACTTTGCCTTGCTTAATTCTGTACTCCTAGGTCAAATTGGCCTGTTACTCCAGGTGTTTCTTGACTTCCTACTTTTGCATTCCAGTCCCCTATAATGAAAAGGACATCTTTTTTGCGTGTTGGTTCTGGAAGGTCTTGTAGGTCTTCACAGAACTGTTCAACTTCAACTTCTTCAGCATTACTGGTTGGAGTATAGACTTGGATTACCGTGATGTTGAACGGTTTGCCTTGGAAATGAACAGAGATCATTCTGTTGTTTTTGAGATTGCATCTAATTACTGCATTTCGGACTCTTTTGTTGACTATAATGGCTACTGCATTTCTACTAAGGGATTCTTGCCCACAGTAGTAGATATGATGGCCATCTGAGTTAAATCCACCTATTCCAGTCCATTTTAGTTCGCTGATTCCTAAAATGTCGATGTTTACTCTTGCCATCTCCTGTTTGACCACTTCAAATTTGCCTTGATTCATGGACCTAACATTCCAGGTTCCTATGCAATATTGCTCTTTACAGCATTGGACTTTACTTCCATCACCAGTCACATCCACAACTGGGTGTTGTGTTTGCTTTGCCTCCGTCTCTTCATTCTTTCTGGAATTATTTCTCCACTGATGTCCAGTAGCATATTGGGCACCTACTGACTTGGGGAGTTCATCTTTCAGTGTCCTATCTTTTTGTCTTTTCCTACTGTTCATGGGGTTCTCAATGCAAGAATGCTGAAGTGATTTGCCATTCCCTTTTCCAGTGGGCCATGTTTTGTCAGAACTCTCTACCATGACCCATCTGTCTTGGGTGGCCCTACATGGCATGGCTCATAGTTTCATTGAGTTAGACAAGGCTGTGGTCCATGTGATCAGATTGGTTAGTTTTCTGTGATTGTTTTCATTCTGTCTGCCCTCCGATGGAGAAGGATAAGAGGCTTATGGAAGAGTCCTGATGGGAGAAACTGACTGAGAGGGATACTGGGTCTTGTTCTGATGGGCGGGGCCATGCTCAGTAAATCTTTAATCCAATTTTCTGATGGGTGGGCTTGTGTTCCCTCCCTGTTATTTGACCTGAGGCCAAACTATGGTGGAGGCAATGAAGATAATGATGACCCCCTTCAAAATGCCCCATGCATGCTCTGCTGCACTCAGTGCCCCCACCCCTGCAGCAGGCCACCACTGACCCACGCCTCCACCAGAGACTCCTGGACACTCACAGGCAAGTCTGGGTCAGTCTCGTGTGGGATCACTGCTTCTTTCTCCTGGGTCCTGGTGCACACAAGTTTCTGTTTGTGCCTTCCAAAAGTCTGTTTCCCAAGTCCTGTGTAAGTTCTGGTGGCTCTATGGTGGAGTTAATGGTGACCTCCTCCAAGAGGGCTTATGCCATACCCAGGTCTACTGTACCCAGAGCCCCTGTCCCTGCAGCAGTCCACTGCTGACCCGTGCCTACACAGGAGACACTCAAACACAGTTCTGTCTCAGTCTCCTGTGGGGTCTCTGGGTCCTGGTGCACACGAGGTTTGTTTGAGCCCTCTGAGCGTCTCTGGCAGGTATCAGGGCTTCGCTGATAGCTCAGTTGGTAAAGAATCCACCTGCAATGCAGGAGACCCCGGTTCAATTTCTGGGTCGGGAAGATCTGCTGGAGAAGGGATAGGCTACCCACTCCAGTATTCTTGGGCTTCCCTTGTGGCTCAGCTGGTAAAGAATCCGCCTGCAATGTGGGAGACCTGGGTTCGATCCCTGGGTTAGCAAGATGCCCTGGAGAAGGGAAAGGCTACCCACTCCAGTATTCTGGCCTGGAGAATTCCATGGACTGTATAGCCCATGGGGTCTCAAAGAGTTGGAGAATAGTATGGAAGTTCCTTAAAAAACTAAAAGTGGGGCTATCATATGATGATCCAGCAATACTATTCCTGGGCATATATCCAGAGAAAATTAACTCAAAAAGATGCACCCCAGTGTTCATAGCAGCACTATTTACAGTAGCCAAAACTTGGAAACAATGGGTATGTCTATCAGCAGATGAATGGATAAAGATGTAGTATATCTATATATATAATGAAGTATTAGTCATAAAAAGACTGAAATAGTGCCATTTGCAGCAAGAAGGATGGACCTTAGAGATTATCATATGAAATGAAATGTCAGATAAAGACAAATATTATATGGTATCACTTATATGTGGAATCTAAGAAATAGTACAAATGAACTTATTTATAAAACAGACTTTGGAAACTTATGGTTCCCAAAGGGAAATGGGGGGTAGAGATAAATTGAGAGTATGAAATTAATAGAAGCACACCACCATATATAAAATAGATAATCAACAAGGACCAGCTGTATAGCACAGGGAACTACATTCAATATCTTGTAATAAACTATAATGGAAAGAATAAAAATGAATACATTTGCATATATATGTATAATGGAATCACTTTGCTGTACACCTGAAACTAACACTATTATAAATCACTATTATAAACACTATTATAAATCAGTTACACTTCAAAAAAAAGAATAGGTCAAATCAAAACATTTCTATGTGCACGCATGCATGTGTGTGTGTGTGTGTGTGTGTGTGTGTGTGTGTGTGTGTTGGGCATGGGGAGATGAGAATCTCAAGCATTATTTGAGCTCTTACCTGTTTGAAATGTCTTTACCCTTCACTTGATTTTTGGCTGAATATAGAATTTCAGTTTGGAAATAATTTTCCTTCAGAATTTTGTAGGCATTGTTCTATTGTCTTTGAATTGCCAGTGTTACATTGAGAGGTGATTCAGTGATAGTGATTACAGATTTAGGTTATGGCAGTGAAGTGGGCAGCTGAGGCAGCCTGGAGAAAAGCACCATTGGATGTGATGTAGATCAAGGAACTGATTGGCTAGAGGGGGTTCAGTGATCATCCACGTGAATATCAAAGTCACCAAGAACAAGAGCAGTAGATTTGGAGAGCAAGATTAAGACTGATGGCAAAGTCATCAGTGTTGGGGCTAGATGACAGCAGCAAGGTGTGGAGCTGGTGGTTTTTAAGCAGGAATAGATTAGAAATGGCTGTGAGAGCAGGGGCGACGTGGAGGGCACTTTATCTCCAAGTCTAGTGGTGTGATTTGTGTAAAACAGGTACACCCTCCACTTGAGAGGGCTGTAGGGAAAGCAGTGTGCTCAGGGGAGTGTGAGGTTTTAGTGAGAACAGGAGGGTGAAGGGAACATTTTAAGGAAGAGACTGAGACTATGACAGAGCTTAAGACTGACACAAATGGAGTTCCAAAGGACACAGTAGAAGAACTAGGGAGGTTGTAAAAGATAGTGAGAGATTTGGTTATTTTAGAAGAGGAAGAGAGCTGTATGAGAATTAACATATAAGTTATAATAAAGGAGAGGTTTGGATTGGTGTGACCGAAGGAAATAGGGTATGTCAGGCACACTATACAATTACTGGATGTTGGGGTATGTACATGTAAAATTCTAATATAAACTTAAATATGTAATTGACATTTTTATAGATTTTAATGTAGAGCTTTAATAGTCAATAACATTTTGCCTTCTGAAAAGCTTGAAGCAATTTATAATCACTGTCACCAGTAGGGTTTAAGAGAATCCACTTCTCCATACTTTCCTCAGTGGCATTGCATGCATGCTAAGTTGCTTCAGTTGTGTCCGACTCTATGCGACCCTATGGACAGCAGCCCACCAGGCTCCTCTGTCCACGGGATTCTCTAGGCAAGAATACTGGAGTGGGTTGCCATTTCCTCCTCCATCAGTGGCATTGGATATGCATTAACAAGTGTTTGATTGTTTTCATTTTTGCCAACCTGAGTAAAAAGAAAAGATCTCATTGTTTTTATTTGCATAAATTGATTACTAGTGAGGTTGAACATTTTGAAAATGTGTACTTCTTATCTTTGAATTGCCTGTTTATACCTATTTTTCAAAATTCTCTTCTATTGATTTTTTGGAATTCTTTATCCTTTACGTATATTAATCCTTTAATTTGTTAGTGTATTTTATCCAAATAGTACTTATTAGTGTCTTATTAAAACACTTGATTTTTATTTATGCTGTCATTTGTTGTGCAATTTTAAATTTATCTGCAGTCAGATCTGTCATTTTTTCATTTTATAATTTCTGTGTTTTGTGAGTTGCTTAGAAAGCTTTTCCTATTTCAGTATTGTCGTGAGTCTTGTTTTTTCTTCTATATTTTCTTTTAGATCTTCAATCCATCTGGAATTTATTTTTTAATTTTTAAAAGTTTATTTATTTTTAATTGGAGGATAATTGCTTTACAATGTTGTATTGGTTTCTGCCATACAACAACATGAATCAGCCATAGGTATACATATGTCCTCTCTTTCTTGAATCTCCCTTTCACCTCCCACCCTGTCCCACCCCTGAAATTTATTTTTGTATGTGGTATAAGGTAGAGATTCTAATTTCCCCCCCAAAGAATAGAAAACTGTACTAACCTTGTTTGCTGAATAATCATTTTCTTCCCCTCTGATTTGAACTTTCACTTACTAACTCCCCAGATGTAAAAAAAAACAAAAATACAGAAATAAAAATAAATCCCCAGATGTGCATAAATATGCTTTGAAACTGCATTCATCACTATTCCTTTATATAAATTTTGCTTTCTTGTGAAGCAAGTCCATTCTCATTATTCCTCTTTTTTCAAAAATTTCTGGGATATGTTCTTCCAGAGGAATTTTGGAATTAACTTTTAACATTTCCAAAAATTTCTTTAGGTTTTTGATTAAAATTGTGTTAGATTTATATATTAATTTTAGGAAAAATTGTTTTATTTAGACTACTTATTCTAAATAATACAAGTTCCTCCAGGAACTTGGTATATTTTTCCATTTTTAAAAATTTTCTTTTATGTGCATCAGTGAAGTTTTATGATTTTCTTCATATAGATTTTACACATTTTTTTCTAAGTATTTGACAGTTTTGCTATTATTATGAATAGGTTTTTTTAAATTGTATTTTTGATTAGTTATTTTCATTGTATCGAAAGCAGTTGATTCTGTGTATTCATCTTTTATCCTAGTGTCTGTAATTTTATTGATTTTTATTCTTTCCCAGTTAGACCATCATATCATCAGCAAATAATGTCAGTATTTAGCACTCACTTCTTCTTCTTCTTCTTTGTTTTTTACTAAGACTAGTGTGGGGAAAGTGGATATCTTTTTCTTGTCACTTAATCCTGATAGCCTCAATGATAGATGAGTGCTAAGTCTGCATCTCTTGCAATTTAAATTCAGATTTGGGTTTGAAATGTTGGGTAGATGTATTCTAGTCATTCAGGTTCAAAATCTAAATCATCCTTGATTTTCTCCTTATGTCTTTCCTCTCTCCCACTATTTTGTTCAGAAAATTCTCTCAATTTGGTCTCTATTCATTGTTGTAACACACATCTCCTCCTCTCTATTCTTTTTTTTTTTCTCCTCTCTATTCTTACTGTTACCTCCTTCCATCTAATTTACAAACTATTATTTAGGACCTTCAGTTTTTAAGTACAGTATATAGAGGTGCAAATGTAAATAACACAAAGTTCCTGCTCTTGAGTTCACAAGAAATGGATGATGGTTCTTAAACTTAACTAACTATAATACAGTGCAGTAGATGCTATAAGAACTTTTGATTGTTTTGTTGTTTAGTTGCTAAGTCATGTCCGACTCTTGCAACCCCATGGACTTTAGCCTGCCAGGCTGCTCTGTCCGTGGGATTCTCCAGGCAAGAATACTGGAGTGGGTTGCCATTCCTTTCTCCAGGAGATCTTCCCGACCCAGGAATTGAACCAGGGTCTCCTGCATTGCAGGCATATTCTTTACCAATAGAACTTTGAGGGAAGTCTGTGGGCTTCCCTTGTGGCTCAGTTGGTAAAGAATCTGCTAGCAATGTGGGAAACTTGGGTTTGATCCCTGCGTTGGGAAGATCCCCTGGAGAAGGGAAAGGCTACCCACTCCAGTATTCTGGCCTAGAGAATTCCATGGACTGTATAGTCTATGGGATCACAAAGAGTCAGACATGACTGAACGACTATAAGAACTAAATGTACACTAACTACAGTAGCCCAGAGGAGGAAATGATTATTTCTGTTTTATGCTGAATCAAAAAGGGTTGACATTTGAGCTGAATCCTGAAGAACAAGTATAAATTTTTTTTCAAGTGCAAAAGGAGAGGGAGAAGAGGCATTTCTGGTAGAGGAAATAATATGGATATATGTTACATATTATTCAACAAGCATCTATTGAGTGATGACTATGTGTCAAGCATTGTACTGGGTGTGCAGCTTTAAGAAGCTCTTAACTCTTGTAGGAGATACACAGATAATCACAATAAGAAATTATGGGGAATATAGGTTATTCGTTTTTAGAACTGTCAGTTCACTCAATGAAGATTTCCTTTTGGCCAATAATTTGCAGATAGAAGCAATTTATACACAATACTAAACAGTCTTAGCCAAATTTGACAAATTTCTCAAAATGTACTTATGACTGGGTTTGGACCAAATTTTTTTCTTCCTCAAAAAAAGAAGATTTTTTCTTCCTCATTTCTGGATTGGGGCAGGGGGATTTGTTTAGCAATGAAATGACAGGACTGAGTTCATTTATTTGTTTATTTAACCAGCAAGAATTTATTGAGGGCCTGTTGTGTACCACATATTGTTAGACCTTGGGATACACAGAGAGATAAGAGAGAGCCCTTCCCTAAGAGAGTGCTGCCATCAAATGGGTTCAGTGGCACACTAAAATATAATTAAAAAACAGTGAATTAAAAACTGTAATAAATTCTGTATTATAGGAGGATGTATGAAAGATGTTTAACCCAGTCTTTGGGGAAAAGCTACCAGGAAACCAGGGAAGATTTCCTAGAGGTGATGACACTTGAACTGAGGTTGGTTTTAATAACTTAGGAGCATGTTGATGTAGGGTAGGCAAGGCTAAAGGCAAAGAACAACAGGGATTTCAGTTCCTGGCATGTTGTGGCTGCAGCCAGGGACTAGGTAAAAGCCTGCCTTCTTCTTGAGAAGGTTTGTTGATAGGGTTACTAGGGTGGAGGTGGAAAACTGGGGGAACTCCAGTGATCGGTTGATGCCCTTAATAAGAGTTCAGGGGGGTTTCCATTCCAAGATAACTGATACTTTGTCCAGCATCCTGAAGATGTCTCAGCCAAAGAGAACTTATCCTTTGCATGTCTAAGCTTTTTAAAATAAACATCTCTAGGTTGGCTGAAGAATGTTACTGTGACAGCTAAGACGCAGGGAGTTCTATAGACTAGTGACACTCTGTGCTGCTGAGACTCAAAGGACAGCCAGTGGCCAGGGGCCCAGCCTCGACTACCATGAGGACATCTTGGGAAGGAGAAGGGAGTGAAACTTTGAAAACTAGGCATTTACCCAAAGGAGATTATTTGAAATAGAAAAATATTATTTTTTAAACTTAACGAGTTACAGATATCTTTAATTGACAAATTTATGTCTGTATGCCTCCTGTATCATCCGGAAGAATAAGGATATTAAAAAAACTTTAGATATTAAAAAATGAAGTGGCTACACATATTTGCTCAATATGAACTGTAAAGTATAAATTTCTTGTTCATATCCTTTAATCTAGCCATTACACATCTAGTAGTTTATTCTAAAGAAATGATTTTAATGGGTCCAAACATACACACTCATATACACACATATATGCAACTAAATGTTCATCACAGTATTGCCTTAAAAATTGAAAATTGGAAACAAGCTAAATGTTTCATCATCTGAGGAATGGTTACAGTATAATAAATCTACACAATGAGTATTAATAAGCCTTAGTTTAGTAACTCTTCAGTCATTACAAAGAATAAGAGAAGTCAATGTGTATCAGGATGGGAAAGACATTTGAATCATATTGTTAGGAGATAAAGTCAGGATAAAGAATATTATATATAGGATAATCTCATTTATATAAAAGTGTATAGTGATCAGGGGCTTCCCTGGTGGCTCAGTGGTATAGAATCTGCTTGCCAATTCAGGAGACACAAGAGATGTGGGCTCAGTTCCTGGGTTGGGAAGATCCCCTGGAGAAGCGCATGGCAACCCACTCCAGTATTCTTGCCAGGAGAACCCCATGGACAGCAGAGCCTGGCGGGCTACAGTCCATGGGGTCACAAAAGAGTCGGACATGACTTAGCAACTAAACCACCACCACCACATATAGTGATCTATATTCTCATAGAAATATACCCATATTCTACAGGAAAATTAAAAATATTTTATCACTAAACATAGAGTGTGATCCCTTATTTGTTTAAAGTGTATATAATATAAAACTTGTATGTGTATATTTACACATACACACAGAAGAAGGTTTCCAAGTATTTACAGCAAATTGTTAGCAGTGATTATCTATGGATGGTGAGATTAAGTAAAAATTTCATTCTTATTTATACATTTCTCTATTTCCTGATGCTTTCCCCCAGTGAGCTAATATTATTTTTTTTTTTGCTAATATTATTTTTATAATTAGAAAAATTAAAATGTTTATTTCATTTTGAAAACAAAAATGTATATATTTAGTGACATAAAAATATTTTTAATGTATTAATATAATGCATGCACGCATGCTTAGTCACTCAGTTGTGTACCAGTCTTTGCGACTCCATGGATTGTAGTCCACCAGGCTCCTCTGTTCATGGGATTCTCCAGGCAAGAATACTGGAGTGGGTTGCCATGCCCTTCTCCAGGGGATCTTCCCAACCCAGGGATCAAACCCAGGTCTGCATTGCAGGTAGCGGATACTTTACCACCTGAGCCACCAGGGAATAAAAGAACAGATTACTAAAAAGTTGTGATTTAACATTTGTTCTTATAGAACTGTTATAAAAATTAGTACATGTGCACATAAGTAGGATATATACCAAAATACCTAGAGTGGTTATCTCTGGATCTTGGGATTAGCAATGATTTTTATATATTTTTATTTTTGATTAATCTATTTTCTAATTTTCCTCTAATATATTTCATGAAATTAAGGGGGAAAACCCCCCATAAAGTACCATCAAGTTCCAGCCTGCTTGAAGGAGAGCTAGAGTACCTGGTTGGTAGATTTGAGTGGTTGATGTGTCTTGCAGGGAAAATGTGCTCATGCTGGACTAGCTGCCTGATGCAAGGCCCATTGCAAAATGAAAATGCTTTTTTTCAAAAGCAAGGGGAAAATTGCTGTTAAAGGTACTAAAATACAAAGCTTTTTTTCTTTGTTCCACATACCTTCTCTCATCATGAACATGATCTATTGTCCCATTGGACTTCACTTACAAAACATAATTCAAAGATAAAATCATGAAGAATTTCAAGATGGTTCTGGATACAGTTGGCTCGGAACACCCATGAAACTGTGGCAGTGTATTTTCCTATCAGCTACAGAGCAATTTGGAGTGCCATGCTTAGGATTCAGATCAGGCTTCTCTAGTCCAGGCTCCACTTTGCAAAGCTAATAGTTACTTTTCCAAAGTGTGTCTTTGGAATCCATTTCTATCTATCCTGATCTCCACTAAGGACTCATGTTTATTAGGGGTAGTGCTGACCCAACCAATTGTCCTTTTATTTGTGGGCTATGTGGTTTCCAAACAGTGACTTGTGGTTCTGTTTTGAACAAAGGAACCTGGCCCATCAATGTTTAGTGAGAACTTTACCCAACTCTATCAACTTTTTCTTCCTTACTTTGGAGGTAGTTTCTAAGCTTTGACTTCAGCCTCATACAAAAGTCTATTCTGTCTTGCTGCCTTTTAACTCAGTACTCCTTACCCCAATTCTAGAGCATTCCCTGCTATTTCCTGACAACAGAACTGGAGATTCCCCAGGTCCAAGCAGCTAGTGGCAGCTTTCCTGGTCTGCCATTCTGGCTCAATAAGATGGATGCAGGCTGAGTATGGAAAGGAGACAGAAATGAAAGGATCTTGAGTTGAGGAAGCCTAGGGAGAGGATTCTGTAGGAAGAAATGGGATGGGGACAATAGAAAAGTGAAGAAATAGAACATAGTTTGAGGAAAGGGAAAGGTGGTTGAAAAAGAGGAGCAAGGACTCCAGAGGTCTGGAGAAATGTGGCAAGGTTTAATCTTGGGGATATATTAAAAATAAATGCCAAGCGAGGGATTCAAATTGTGGTATATTTAAAGTGTTTACTTACATTTAAAGAATTGATGCTTTCGAATTGTGGTGCTGGAGAAGACTCTTGAGAGTTCCATGTACTATAAGAGGATCAAACCAGTCAATCCTAAAGGAAATCAACCCTGAATATTCACTGGAAGGACTGATGCTGAAGCTGAAACTCCAATACTTTGGTCACTTGATATGAAGAGCTGACTCATTGGAAAAGACCCTGATGCTTGGAAAGATTGAGGGCAGGAGGAGGAGAAGGGATTGAGATGAGATAATTGGATGGCATCACCAACTCAAAGGACATGAATTTCAGCAGACTCCGGGAGATGGTAAAGGATAGGGAAGCCTTGTGTGCTGCAGTCCTTGGGGTCGCAAAGAGCCAGACAAAACTTAGCAACCAAACAACAACAACACATTTAAGAAGTTATTTTTTCTTAACATGGACAATATTGTGCATGGACAATAATATTCTGAAATATTATTCAGAATAATTCCTGGGTTCATACAAAATAAGGATTTATAGTATGTTATATAGGTACATATTGGAAATGAAACACAAGGTTAAACTTATATGATGAATGTTTTTTTAAAAAGTTTTAATTGTGGTAAAATATACGTAACAAAATTTACCACCTTAACCAGTGTTATGTGTACTGTTTAGGCATGTTAAGTACATTCACATTCTTGTGCAACCAATCTCCAGAACTCTTCATCTTGTGAAACGGAAACTTTATACCCACTAAACAACAGCTCCCCATTTCCCCCACCCCCACAAGTCCCTGATTAACCACCATCCTACTTTCTGTTTCTATGAATTTGACTACTTTAGATACCTCATATAAGTGGAGGAATATGGTATTTGTCTTCTGTAACTGGCTTATTTTATTTATCATAATGTCCTTAAGCTTAATCCATGTTGTAGTATGTGCCACAATTTCCTTCCTTTTTTTAAAGGCTGAATAATATGCCACTGTATGTATATAGGGTTTCCCTGGTGGCTCAAAAAGTAAAGAATCTGCCTGCCATGCAGGAGACCCAGGTTTGATCCCTGAGTTGGGAAGATTCCCTGGAGAAGAGAATGGCTACCCATTCCAGTATTCTTGCCTGGAGAGCTCCAGGGATGAAGGAACCTGGTGGGCTATCACATTTTGTTTATTCATCTATCAATGGACATTTGGGTTGCTTCCATCTGCTGCTATGAATATGGGTGTGAAAATATCTCTTTGAGACTCTGCTTTCAATTCTTTTGGATATATATCAAAGTGAGATTGCTAAATTATTTGGCAGTTTTAGTTTTAAATTTTTGAGAAACTTCCACATTGTTTTCCATAGTGGTTGCACCATTTTACAATACTGTAAACATGTACTATGGTTCCAATTTCTCCACATCCTCACCAACATTTCTGTTTTTTTTTATAGTAGCCATGCTAATGGATATGAGGTGACATTCATTCCAGTTTGCTGCTAAGTATTATTCCATAGTATGAGTGGAACACGGTTTAGGTATCTACCTGTTGAAGGACATCTGAGTTATTTCTAGTTTTTTACTATTATGAATAAAACTGCTATAAACATTCTTGCATAGGTTTTTGTGTGAACATAACTTTTCATTTCCCTGGGATAGATGCCCGGGAGTGCAATTGCCGAGTCATATAATGGTTGCATGTTTAGTTTTTTAAGAAATTACCAAACTGTTTTCCAGAGCAGCTGTACCATTTTACATCCCCACCAGCAATGTATGAATAATAGGTTTTTTACATCCTTGCTAGTATTTGGATGTTGCCATTATTATTTATTTTTGCCCTTCTTATAGTAGTAATATCTCACCATTTTGATTTTCATCTCCCTAGTGGCTAATGATTTTATTTTAAAAATGTATTTATCTACTTTTGGTTGAGCTGGGTCTTCGTTGCTGCTCAGGGGCTTTCTCTAGTTGCGGTGAGCGGGGACTAATCTTTGTTACAGTGCTCAGGCTTCTCATTGTGGTGGCCTCCCGTTGCTGAGCTCTAGATGCATGGGCTTCAGTAGTTACAGCAGGCAGGCTCAGCAGTTGAGGCTTGCAAGGCCTAGAGCATCAGTAGTTGTGGCACACGGGCTTAGTTGCTCTGCAGCGTGTGGAATCTTCCTGGATCAGGGATTGAATCTGTGTCCCCTGAAGTGACAGGTGAATTCCTATCCACTGTATCACCAGGAAAATCCAGCTAATGACTTTTAACATATTTTCATGTACTTCTTTGTGATATGTTTATCCTCTTTGGTGAAATGCCTCTTCAATGTCTTTTGCCCATTTTTCTAATACTGTTGAGTTTTCAGAGTTTTTTAAAAAATCTATTCCGTGTATTAGTCCTTTGGAATATTTGGAATATCTTCTTCCATTCTGTAGCTTCTCTTTTCATGTTCTTAATTGGATCTTTCACAGGGCAAAAGGTTTTCATTTTGGTGAAGCCCAACTTACCAATTTTTTCTTTTATGGATCCTGCTTTTGATGTCAAATCTAAGAATGTCTTGCCTACCCCAGATTCCAATGACTTTCTCATAAAAGTTTTATAGTTTTATTTTTAAATACCTGATATATTTTAAGTAATATTTGTATAAGGCATGAGACTTAGATTGAGTTTCATTTTTTGCTGATGGATGACCAGTTGCTCCATCATCATTTGTTAAAAAGTCTATGTTTCTTCCATTGGGTTGCCTTTGCACCTCTATCAAAACTCAGTTGGGCATATTTGTGTGGGTGTAGTTTTGGGTTCTCTATTTTATTTCATTGGTCTATGTGTCTATCCCTCCACCAATATTACACAGTCCTGATTACTATAGCATTATAATAAGTTTTAAAATCATATAGACTGATTCTCCCCACTTTATTCTTGTTCAAAGTTGTTTTAGCTATTCTAGTTACTTTGTTTTTCTATGTAATTATGGAATAATCTTGTTTAGATCTATAAGAAATTTTGTTTAGATTTTGATAAGTTAGGTAGGTTTAGTTGTTCAGTCATGTCCAACTCTTGCAACCCTGTGGACTGTAGCCTGCCAGGCTCTTCTGTCCATAGGATTTCCCAGGCAAGAATACTGGAGTGCATTGCCATTTCCTTCTGCATTAAAACTGTATATCAGTTTGGGAGAGGATTGACTTCTTTACTATGTTGAGTCTTCTAAGCCATGAACTTGTGTTTAGATATGTAATTTATTTTATAAGCATTTTGTAATTTTTAGCATTTAAGTCCTATATATGTTTTGTTAGAATTGTTGTTAGTTAGTTGCTAAGTTGTGTCCGACTCTTCTGTGACCCTATGGACTTTAGCCCACCAGGCTCCTCTGTCCATGAGATTTCCCAGGAAGAATACTGGAGTGGATTGCCATTTCCTTCTCCAGGGGATCTTCTTGATTCAGGGATCAACCTGCATCTCCTGCACTGGCAGGCAAATTCTCTACTGCTGAGCCACTAGAGAAGCCCTTATTAGAATTACACCTACACATTTAATTAATTTTTGAGCAATTGTAAATTGTATTTTATTTAAATTTTGGTACTTTGGTGTAGATGTACTTTGGTACTTTGGTACATTGCTATTAGATTGGTACAAATTTAATTACAGTTTTGGACCATGAATTTTAAATCATTATAGCTAGGCTCAAACACATCTTTGTTAATCAAAATAGGAACCATTAAATCAACACATTTTTTTGCCAACAAGAAATAAATTTGCTTTAGCATGAAAATCCATGTTTCAGGATTCAATTAATTCTTGGAAAGCATTTTTTGCCTCCTGCTGGTTGTGGAAGTATTTTCCCTGCAAAAAGTTGTCAAGATTCTTGAAGAACTGGTAGTTGGTTGACGAGAAGTCAGATGAATATGGCGGATGAGGCAAAACTTTGTAGCCCAATTCGTTCAACTTTTGCAGCATTGGTTGTGTGACTGGCAGTCAGGCATTGTTGTGGAGAAGAATTGGGCCCTATCTGTTGACCAATGCTGGCTGCAGGCATTGTAGTTTCCAATGCGTCTCATCGATTTGCTGAACATAATTCTCAGATATAGTGGTTTCACTGGGATTCAGAAAGCTGTAGTGGATCAAACAGGCAGCAGACCACCAAAGAGTGATGATGACCTTTTTTTTTTTTTTTTGGTGAAGTTTGGCTTTGTGAAGTGCTTTGGAGCTTCTTCTCAGTCCAACCACTCAGCTGGTCATCGCCCATTGTCATATAAAATCCACTTTTCATCACACATCACAATCTGATTGAGAAATGGCTTATTGTTGTTGCGTAGAATAAGAGAAGATGACACTTCAAAACTATGATTTTTTTTGATTTGTGGTTAGCTCATGAGGTACCCACTTATTGAGCTTTTTCACCTTTCCAATTTGCTTCAAATGCCAAATGACCATAGAATAGTTGACACTGAGTTCTTCTGGAACTTATTGTATATTAATATTATATAGAAATTCAGTGGATTTTTATGTATTTATCTTGTATACTTAAATTTTGCTGAACTTCTAAGGCTTCTATGGCAGATCCCTTGGAATCATGTTGTCTGCAAATAGGGACAGTTTTATTTCCTCTTTATACCTTTTATTTCCTTTTTTTTTTTTTGTCTTATTGCACTGGCTAAAATTTCCAGCACCATGATAAGTAAGAGTGGTTCAGAGTAGATAACCTTGCCTTGTTCCTGATCTTAGGAGGAAACCATCTAGTTTCTTACCATTAAGTATGATGACAGCTGTAGGGTTTTTGTAGATTTCTTTATCAAGTTGAGGAAGTTCCTCTATATTCTTAGTTTTTCTGAGATTTTTTTTCTTATGAATAGTGCTGGATTTTGTCAAATTCTTTTTCTGCATCTATTGATATAATTATGTGATTTTTCTTCTTTAGCTTGTTTGTACAGACGATGTTTGACTGCTGCAGAGTAGTTGTTGTCTAAAAGTTTTCTGTCTTACTAGGCTGTCCCTTTCCTAGTCTTTTAGATAGAGAGTGCAGTCTTTTCTAACGGATTTTTGTGTTTGTGCCCATTGTAGTTTTGGGGATGCCAGTTTACTCAGATTTAAGCCTTTTTTCTTCTGCTGAAAGAACTTTTAACATGCATTTTGACTAAACAAACTATCTTTACTAATAAAATGAATATCTCTACCCTCTTCCAAATCAAAACAAGAACTTCAGAATGCTTTAGTTCCACTGAAACCCCACACCTCTGCATTTGTACTTGTTACTGTTGTCCATTATTATACTTCCCCCTTATCCAAATCATATATTGTTAATATTATTTCATACAGCCAATGCTTGTTTGACTTTGACCATGTATTTTCTGATTTCCTTCCCAGTCATCTTTTCTTTACTATCAGCTCTTCCTTTTGGGTTCCTTTTTCTTCTTTCTTCAGTTTGTTGTTGTTGAGTTGCCAATTTGTGTCCAACTGTTTGTGACCCCATGGACTATATAACCCTCCAGGCTGCTATGTCCATATGATTTTCCAGGCAAGAATGCTGAAATGGGTTGCCATTTCCTTCTCTAGGAGATCTTCCCAACCCAGGGATAGAACCCATATCTCCTACATTTGCAGGCAGTTTCTTAAGTTTATTCATTAGAATTTCCTTTGGTGAAGGTCTTTTGGTAAAACTCCTAATGTTTTTTAGTTTAAATTTTTTCTGTTATTTTAGCCATACTAGGTCTTTGTGGAGGTATGTGGACTCTTCATTGTGGTGCACAGGCTTTCTCTAGTTGCAGTGCTCTGGCTTCCCTGTTGCGGAGTACGGGCTCTAGAGTACATGGGCTCAGTAGTTGCGGTGCACAGGCTTCTTTAGTTGTGGCAATGGGCTTAGTTGCCCCACAGCATGTGGGATCTTAGTTTCCCGACAGGGATCAAACCTGTGTCCCCTGCATTGGAAGGTAGATTCTTAATCACTGGACCACCAGGGAAGTCCCTCTAATTTTCATTTGTCTGAAAATGTTTTTATTTTGCTGTATGTAGTTTTTTGATAGCTAGTTTTGCTGGTTACATAATTCCAAGTTGACAATTATTTTCTCTCAGCACTCTGAAAATATTATTTTATTTTCTTCTGGCTTTTATTGTTGCTTTTAGATGCCTGCTGTCAGTTTTTTTTTTTTTAATGATAATCTATCTTTTCTCTCTGGCTGCTTTAAGTTTTTTGTTTTTATATTTGACAGCAATGTATTTAGATTTGTGTGAGGTAATAAAAAATATATATATTGATCTCTGTCTCAATTCCTGGCACAGAGCTCCTGAATCCCTTGTAATTTCTTAAGTGATAAGAATACTAGAAGCACCTTTTGTTCTAATTCTGTCTTTGACCACATCCCTGACACAGGGCTCCTAAAACCCTGGTAAATTCTTAAGTGATCAGAGCACGGAGGAGCATCTTTTGTTCTGCTGAGGTGATTCTGGGTGGGTTCTTGCATATGGCTCCTGCATGGGAGTGATCTCCAGAAAGACCAAGCCATAATAAAAAATCTTAGGATTTTCAGCTCCCTCCATATTCTCCAGAGAGGGAAGAAGGGCTGGCAATGGAGTTAATGATAGATCATGCCCATAAAATTTATGGAGGCCTCCACAAAATCTCAACAGTAGGGGGTTCAGAGAGCTCCAAGGTTGGTAAAACACATCCATACTGGGAGGATGACATATCCCAGCTCCACAGGAACAGATGTTCCTGCATTTAGGACCTTCCCAGACCTTGCCCTATGTATCTCTTTTGTCTGGCTGTTCATCTGTAGCCTTTATATCCTTTAATAAACTGGTAAATATAAGTGTTTCCCTGATTCTGTGAATTGTTATAGCTAATAAACAAACCTAAGAAGGGGGGTTGTAGGAACCTCTGATTTGTATCAATAACTAAATTGGATGGAAGTTGTGGGTAACCTGGAGACTTACTACTTATAATTGGCATCTGAAGTGGGGTAGGAGCAGTCTTGTGGGACTGAGCCCTTAACTTACGGAACATGACACTATCTCCAGGTAGATAGTATTAGAATCGAGTTTAAAATTATAAGATATACAGTTGGTGTTACAGAGAATTGCTTGACGTCACATTTGGTGATTGGGGTGTCAGGAGTGAAATGTTCTTTGTGAGTAGGGTGTCTATGTAAAGGAAAGGAGAAACAGGAGGGAAGAAAGAGGTTTTTCCCAACATGGGAGGTAGACTTAACTGAGGTTCAATAACAAGGAAAAATCTTGAGTTTTCCTTTACAGTTTGGAATTTCTTTTTTTAAAAATCCTGTTTGTGGTTTACGCTTTTAGAATTTGAGGCTTTATAACTTCCATAATTTCTGAAAATTTGTCTGCTAATATCTCTTTGAATGTTCATTACTGACAACTGCAGAAACACCCAGGGCTGTTGAAACATCAACATTTGATTAGTGTTCTGCTATCAACTTCTTTTCGTTTTCGACCTCTGGAGATTTACTCTTTTCTCTTGCGGGCTGAGTTTTGTTACACATCAGAAAGATTAGATAAACCTACAGAGAGTTTCCCTGGTGATTCAGTGGTAAAGAACCCGCCTGCCAGTGCAGGAGACAGGAGTTTGATTCCTGGGTCAGGAAGATACCCTGGAGAAGGAATTGGCAACCCACTCCAGTATTCTTACCTGGGAAATCCCATGGACAGAGGAGCCTGGTAGGCTACAGTCCATGGGGCCACAAAGAATTGGACACAACTTAGTAGCTAAGCAGCAATAACAACAAAACCTACAGAATTTCTAGTTATTATGTAACAGGAGATTTTTAAAAGAGATCTAGTCCCCCAGATTCCTGGAAATGAAATTTCACGGAATTCTTTACATCCCTTTATTTGTCTCTAAGATTGTATATGTGACTTTATTGTAGGTAACATTTAAGAGTTAAAATAAAGACCCTGATGCTGGGAAAGATTGAAGGCAGCAGGAGAAGGAGACAACAGAGGATGAGATGGTTGGATGAGATCACCGACTCAATGGACATGAGTTTGAGCAAGCTCCAGGATTTGGTGATGGACAGGGAAGCCTGGCATGCTGCAGTCCATGGGGTCGCAAAGAGTCAGACACGACTGAGCAACTGAACTGAACTGAACAGTGTGGGTTACAGTTGAAGACTATTCAGAATATGGGGCTGGAGGCCATTGACCTGCATGGTCCCATGAAGCTGAGCTGTGAGGTTGAGGGCTTCAGAGAGGTGGTAAGGAGTAAGGTGAGTAAAGTTTGCCTTCTGTCTTTTTCTCTCTCTCTCTCTCTCTTTTTTTAACGTTTGCTAGCTGCCTAAGTATTGAGCACATTTTAAAAGGTTTTAGCCTCGATTTCATTATCTGTCCATTGAGAATAATAGCTCCAATTCTGTAAGACTGTTGTAGAATTAAGTGAGATGACATGTATAAAATATTTGGCTCAGTGCATGGCGCAGAAGTATGTTCAAGGAACCCTAGTTCCTTTCTTTCTCATCAGTAACATCATTTTCTTTTCCCGATCTCCATTTGCCAACCAGCACTTAGGCAAAATGGGACTAGAACTGAGTGGAAGAGATACTAGGCAGTGTTTGGCAAAGTAACAATGGAGGAAGTGTAACTAGGAGAAGAGGAAAGCCCCAGTGATATGGGAAAGAAAATGGAAATATTGACTTCCACCCCAATGACTCAGCCATTCATATATAATTTGGAAACATAGAAAAAGACCACCTCCCTCTGCATCACCTGCAATAGTTTTGTCATTCTGTTTATAAACAATGTTTCAATCTCATGCAGTTGTAGCTTATCCATGATTCTTAGAAAAGAGGCATCAAAGGAAAAAAGGAGAGAATGGGAAAGAAAAGAGTATAGACTTAAATCACAACTAAGAAGAAATAGGATGTAATTCCTATTGCTAAGAATAATGGAGTGTAGGTTTGATGGTGTAAAAGTGCTTCTGGAATTTTATTAATTGGGAAAATATGTTTTCAAAGGAATAACTTGTCATCTGCAAATTACTGACTTTTAGTTTAGATAAAAGGCCCTAACCTAAGTAACAGGCAAAATAAATGAAAACAAAATATATATCTATTTAGCATGATATGCGCTATAGTTTTAATACTGAGGATTAGAAGTAGAGTTTCAATCTCAATTCTTAATTTATGATTTATCACTCTAGAGTTTATCACTCTAGGTGATAGAGTTAGATTTTATGGTAATTTATATAGGCTTGCTTCATGGTTTAATCTTAACTATATATTACTGATCCTAATTCAAATGTCAGAGTCTTAGATTAAGAACCCAAAGAGGATTTAAATTATGGGCTTCTGATGGTTTTTTTTTTGTTTTTTTTTTTTGCTGATTTACCAATTGCAGTAAAGCATGAATTATAGCCTTGCTATTCTCTGGAAGACCATGACTAATACTAGAAATAATAATAATTGTTACCACCCCTAAATCAAGAGAAACAGCATAAACGTAGTAACTGATTTGGGATGTGGATAGGAAATTTATTTCTTTTGGAGTGAGAGTAAAAAAATAGGCAATTTGCCTGTGGTTTAGGGAAAAAGATATAGGAATGATTTTGTAGTCAATAGTTATTCAAGGGAGACTTTGAGAGAAGAGCAATTATTTTGGAAACTATCGGACTGATGTGGGGAGCTGTATGTAATTCAGAAGAAGTCAGAATGTAGCTCAATTGGCTAGTTTATATCTTTTTAGTACATCACTCAAAAAAGTCAGGATCATTGTTTTAAAATCTGTATTTACTAATATGACTTCTTAACTATAAAACAATTATCTGAAATATCAGTATTAGGAGTATTAATATATTTAGTTAGAGTTGTGATCCGTTGAATATAGTATAGAACGAAGATTGTTATTCTTAACTGTGTGAGAACTTTTAATAATTTATTATGCAAAAGAGAGTTGAGTCTTAAGAGCATTGGACTAATGTGCTCCTAGTCAATGAACCTCTAGGCCTTTCCTGCCGTATACCTTAGTCAAGCCTCAGGAAAAAAAATCTTTCCCATTTCTCTTCCTAGCCCTTCTTTTAGTAAGGCACTCTGTCACTTTTCCTAAAGGCGTCAAAGCTGTGATATTGGCGGGGCCAAGGGTGGAATTCCTTTGTAACCTAATTAAAAGCCATTTACAGATACATAGACTAATTGACAGAGTCCAGCCTGAGTGGATAGGTGTCTCTTTCATCAGTGATTGATTTAGAGAAACTGAAATCAAGAAATTCACTTAGTGTGATACAAACAGCAACCTCATTCTTTTTTTTTTTTTTTTTCCAGTGGGTTTTGTCATACATTGACATGAATCAGCAATAGATTTACACGTATTCCCCATCCCGATTCCCCCTCCCACCTCCCTCTCCACCCGATTCCTCTGGGTCTTCCCAGTGCACCAGGCCCGAGCACTTGTCTCATGCATCCCACCTGGGCTGGTGACCTGTTTCACCATAGATAATATACATGCTGTTCTTTCGAAACATCCCACCCTCACCTTCTCCCACAGAGTTCAAAAGTCTGTTCTGTACTTCTGTGTCTCTTTTTCTGTTTTGCATATAGGGTTGTCGTTACCATCTTTCTAAATTCCATATATATGTATTAGTATGCTGTAATGTTCTTTATCTTTCTGGCTTACTTCACTCTGTATAATGGGCTCCAGTTTCATCCATCTCATTAGGACTGATTCAAATGAATTCTTTTTAACGGCTGAGTAATATTCCATGGTGTATATGTACCACAGCTTCCTTATCCATTCGTCTGCCGATGGACATCTAGGTTGCTTCCATGTCCTGGCTATTATAAACAGTGCTGCTATGAACATTGGGGTGCACGTGTCTCTTTCAGATCTGGCAACCTCATTCTTTATGTTTAAATTGTTATTATTTTTATTTTATTATTATTTTTAGTAAGTAAGTGTTAGTTGCTCAGTCGTGCCCGACTCTTTGTGACCCCATGAACTGCAGCCCACCAGGCTTCTCTGTCCATGAGATTTTCCAGGCAAGGATACTGGAATGGGTTGCCATTTCCTTCTCCAGGGGATCTTCCCAACCCAGGGATCGAACCCAGGTCTCCTGCACTGCAGGCAGATTCTTTGCTGACTGAGCTACAAAGGAAGCCCCTGTTATTATTTTTAAATAGTTATATATTTATTCATTTGATTGTGCTGAGTCTTATTTATGGTACACAGGATCTTTGATCTTTGTTGCTTTGTACCTTAGGGTGGCTGTCAGCCTTAAATGTGATAACACATGTAAGACATTTATCACAGTGTCTTGGTATATAGTGAATACTCTGTCAGTCAGTTCAGTCGCTCAGTCGTGTCCGACTCTTTGCAACCCCATGAATCACAGCACGCCAGGCCTCCCTGTCCATCACAAACTCCCAGAGTTTACTCAAGCTCATGTCCATCGAGTCGGTGATGCCATCCAGCCATCTCATCCTCTGTTGTCCCCTTCTCCTCCTGCCCCCAGTCCCTCCCAGCATCAGGGTCTTTTCCAATCAGTCAACTCTTCGCATGAGGTGGCCAAAGTATTGGAGTTTCAGCTTCAGCATCAGTCCTTACGATGAACACCCAGAACTGATCTCCTTCAGGATGGACTGGTTGGATCTCCTTGCAGTCCAAGGGACTCTCAAGAGTCTTCTCCAACACCATAGTTCAAAAGCATCAATTTTTCGGCACTTAGCTTTCTTCACAGTCCAACTCTCACATCCAAGTTAGCTATTATTGTTCTATGCTGGAGTGATAAATGACATCAAAGAGTTAATAAGCTAATATCTATGATCAGCATTTTGTTGATCTCAACAAACACTATTTTGATAAAATGACATACCTCAATGAGAACAGTACCACCATTTTAATCAGTAAGTTGGGAATAGTATGTGAAGTCATTCAGTTGTGTCCGACTCTTTGCGACCCCATGGACTGAAGCCTACCAGGCTCCTCCATCCACAGAGTTTTCCAGGCAAGAGTACTGGAGTGGGTTGCCATTTCCTTCTCCAGTGGATCTTCCCAACCCAGAGATCAAACCCAGGTTTCCTGCATTGTAGGCAGATGCTTTACCATCTGATAATTTAATTTATTAATCATTTTGTGGATATTAACCAGCTAGCTGCCAGTCAGTGGCATATCTAAACATACCCTACTTTGTGCATTGTTCTTCTTCTAACAAAACAGTTCCTTTAATGAGCCATACAGACTCCATCAGAGAGGTCTGAAGGGGGATGGTGCATGTAGGAAAATACTAGTAATGATACACAACTGAGCTTTCATAGTGGAACAATATGTGAAGCAGTATTAGCTAAGTAATCTTATTACCAGAATCTCTAGCATTCTACTGTTTTTGATTTAGTCATTCTATCTGTGACATTTTGAGTAAAACATGTTATTTATTATTTTAGTGTTAATCACATTTTCCTCTAAGATATATAATTGAAAATTCTATAGCATTTATTATCTTGGGCTCCAAAATCACTGCGAACAGTAACTGCAGCCATGAAATTAAAAGACACTTGCTTCTTGGAGGAAAAGCTATGACAAACCTAGACAGTGTATTAAAAAGCAGAGACATCACTTTGCTGACAAAGGTCCATCTAGTCAAAGCTATGGTTTTTCCAGTAGTCATGTACAGATGTGAGAGTTGGACCATAAAGAAGGCTGAGCACCAAAAAAATGATGCTATCAAACCATGGTGTTGGAGAAGATTCTTGAGAGTCTCTTGGACAGCAAAGAGGTCAAGCCAGTCAATCCCAAAGGAAATCAACTCTGAATATTCATTGGAAGGACTGATGCTGAAGCTGAAACTCCAATACTTTGGCCACCTGATGTGAAGAACCAACTCACTGGAAAAGACCCTGATGCTGGGAAAGATTGAGGGCAGGAGGAGAAGGGGACAACAGAGGATGAAATGGTTGGATGGCATCACCAGCTCGATGGACATGAGTTTGAGCAAGCTCTGGGAGTTGGTGATGGACAGGAAACCCTGGTGTGCTAGAGTCCACGGGTTTGCAAAGAGTTGGACACAACTGAGAGACTGAACAACAAAATAGCATTTATAATTTGCAATTTTAAAAAAATAACCAGGGAACAAAATTCTTTGCAGGGCAATGTGGCTCCTAATTTGGTAGGGCAAATCAGTGAGAAAACATGAATTCCTTGTTTACTGCTTTACAGTAAACCTTTCAGAAACTTAGCAAGTGTGTTCCGTTAGGATTACCTATATAAACATTTAATGCCATAGTGTATGATTATAGAGAAAACCAGAAAATATATTCTTCTTCCAATAGTTAGATTATAGCTTGTGTGTTGTAGCCAGAAATAGAGTAAGGGGTTGTTACGGAGAGTGCTTCTTCGGAAATTCCCGGAGGCATGCATTTAGCTTCCTTCTCCCCAGGGCTAGAGACGTCTGTCCTTTTGCCAGCTGCTCTGTTCAGTTGTCAGGGCTATTTTGAGCGGCAGTGGGTTGATTCCAGTGGGGAAACGGCTGTATATCTCTGCTTTTTGAAATGTCCTGTTCAAATGTATTATGAAAACCTTGGGGGTGGAAATCTTAGTCTTTCTGAAACAGCTTTTATTTGAATTCTGGGGAGTCGGCCAGGTTGTAAACTTTAGAAACCTGCAGAACTTAGTAAAGAAACCAATTGTTTATTAATTTTGAACACCTACCGTGAAAGGGGTGTCAGAGCAGCTTAGCCAACAAGGGAATGGTATGGACAATTTGCAGAAAACATTGGGAATCTCCAGATAGCCTGATGGGTGAGGGGAGATTAGGGGGTGTGAGAGGAATGATAGATAGTACAGTCCATTGGATTGGTAGCTCATTACCGAGAGAGATTGATTAATGTGATTCTAGAGGGATCCCTGTTCTCACCAACAGGGCTCTGCTTAAGCTCCATCATGTGTTAAACATTTTCATCAACAACCTGGATGGAAACAGAAAGCATGCTTGCCTCATTTAAGTATTTCATAAAGATGAATGCCATGCATTCAGAATCATGATACAAAAAGAGCTTGGCCCACTGGGTTAAAATGATGAAATCTGGCAGGAATGCATTGACAGGTCTATACTTAGGAATGGCAGTGTATTATTAATTGGCAGAATAGTTATTCATACTTATATGTTATTATTTTTCTTTTTTTACTATCTGTATGATTTTTGGCAAGTGACTTAACCCTGTTTGAGTTTCAGTTTCCTCATCTGTAAATATATGTTCGTGATAAAAAAACAAACAAAATCCAGTAGTGCAAAGAGATATACAATGACAAGGAAGTTTTCCAGACCTCCAGTTCCCCAGTCCCTTTCTCCATACATTAAAAAACAGAGATAGCATGTGTGTGTGTATGTAAAACTTCCTTTTTAAAAAATGCATAATATGTATAGTATTTTCTCCCATGATTTTCCCACTTAATGTATCTTGTAGGTAGTCTCATGTCAGCACATATATAACTACACAATTTTCCCCCTGTGATTTATTTATCTAGCATACAGATTAAAAGCATAGATTCTGAAGCCACACTACCTGGGTTCAGTTCCCAGCTCTTCTACTTACTGGCTGTGTGACCTTGGGCAATTTACATAACCTTTCTGTGCCTGCAGGAGACACAGTACCTAGGACCTATTCTAGTTTTAGGAGTCAATGAAAATGTTTTAAATTTGATCTAAAATCAGAAGAAAAGTGATTATAAAACTAATGACTATATAATAATGAATCCAGGCTGGATTATATTTGTCTTTATATACCAAAGCAGTTGGAAAATATAATTGTCAACACTTTCTTATGGTGGAAGTGTCCCACAATAGCCAAAGCGCTCAGGGCCCACGGAAATCATAATGTGACCCTGTGTGCCTCAGTTTTATCATATTGTGAAATACAGATAAAAAGAATGCTTATTGTGCAGTGTTGTTATGAAAAACATTTGAACTAATATTTGGGAAGTCAGTAGTGTTTAGCACATACTGATTTCTACATATTCATAAATAAATTGATAAGTTTAAAAAATAGGTAAATTATGGATATAGTAAAAAAAAAAAAAAAAACCTCAAGAAATATTTTAAAACGTATATGATGAGGGAATTCCCTGGAAGTCCAGTGATTAGGACTCCTTGCTTCCACTGTCCCAGAGCACAGGTTCAATCCCTGGTTGGGGAACTGAAATCCCACATGCCACATGGTGTGGCCAGACAATCAAAAATGTATGCAATGAAAAGCAAATCTCTTTCTAATCACCGATTCTCAGTATCCTTTCTCAGAAAAAGCCACTTTTAACATTTTTCATGTATCCTGTAGAGATTACTTGTATAATCATATAGTTTTTTAAAATTTATTTAAACTGTCTCCTATTTGATGGACATTCAGTTGTTTCCAACCCTTGCTATTGCAATCAATGCTATAATAAATACCCTTGTACATATGTCATTTTGCAAATGTGGGAGTGTAACAAGATAAATTCTCTGAAATAAAATTGCTGTATCAACTCCTTTAAATTTGGATAGATACTGTTAAATTGATCTCTGTGCTGGTAGCACCAATGTACACTCTTATCAGAAATGTAAGGGTGCATGTTCTCTTGCACCTGCATCAAAAATAATGTTATCCAACTTTTGGGTGCTTTATAATTTAGTAGGTGAAAATTATATCTCTTTGTAAGTGTGCATCTCTTTAATTAAGAGTGAACTTCAGTAATCTTGACATTCTAAAACCAATTTCCTTTTTTTGTTGTTAACTCTGTCCATATTCTTTGCCTATTTTTCCATTGTTTTTTCCCCCTTTTTGAGTTGTAGGAGCTCTTTATCAAGAAAACTAGGCCTGTTTTATGAATTGTCTATAATTATCCAGCTTGTCTTTTGACTTTGGTTATAGTGTTTTTCCCGTGCAGACCTCACAAATTTTTATGCATTTAAGTTTGTCAGTATTTTCTTTATGGCCTCTAGATTTTATCCCCTGTTTAGAAAAAGTCTTTTCTTCACTTTGGGATAATTAAAAAAAAAACTCCCACTTTTTTTTTCATTAGAAAAAATGTTTAAATCTTTGATCCATTTAGAATTATTTTGAGGTAAGGAGCAACCGATCCCATCACTTCATGGCAAATAGATGGGGGAAAAAATGGAAACAGTGATAGATTTTATTTTCTTGGGCTCCAGAATCACTGCGGACAGTGACTGCAGTCATGAATTACAAGATGCTTGCTCCTTGTAAGGAAAGCTATGACAAACCTAAACAACATATTAAAAAGCAGAGACATCACTTTATCAACAAAGGTTTGTATGGTCAAAGCTATGGTTTTTCCAGTAGTCGTTTACGGATGTGAGTTGGACCATAAAGAACACTGAGCGCCGAAGAATTGATGCTTTTGAACTGTTGTGTTGGAGAAGACTCTTGAGAGTCCCTTGGACTGCAAGGAGATCCAACCAGTCCATCCTAAAGGAAATCAGTCCTGAACATTCATTGGAAGCTCTAATGCTGAAGCTGAAGCTTTCTTAAAAACTAATTCTCTCTGCAATACCATAATGTTAAGCAAATATATACTAATCCCTAGTTTATTAAGAATATTTTAAATCAGCAGTGGATGTTGAATTTTGTCAAATGCCTTTTTGGCATGTGTGAAAATGATCATATTCTTTTTCTCCCTTGATCTGTTAACATAGTGAATTATATTGATGGATTTCCTAACATTAGTTTCCCCCCCAGAAATAAATCAACTTGGTCACTGGTGTGTTATTCTTTCAATGGGCTAATTTTGTTTTTTTGTATTTTGTACAGTATTTTTGCATTGAGATTCATAAGTGAGATTGAGCTCAAGCTTTCTTAAAATTTGAAGAAGATACTTTGGATTATTTTCTCTGCTATTAAACAGGTGAAATAACTTGGAGTTATTCAGTATTTATAGATTTGGTAGAATTTATCTGAGATTTCTTGGCTTCATACATTTGACAACATTTTCAATTTCTTTTATAGTAATTGGTTTGTTTTCATTCTGTTCAAAGAGTTAATTTTGGTGATTCCTAGGAAATAGGCTATTGACCCAAATTTTCAAGTTGATCTATAAGTTGAGTAAACTACTGTACAATAATTCTTTTTACTTCATCCATCTGTGGCTGCTTTTCTATTTTCAATTTTGTAACTTTTCTCTTTATTTGTATAAAATGGCTTTTTAAAAATGCCTTTCATGATATAATTCACATTACAATTCACCCATTTAATGTGTACACTTTAGTAGGTTTAGTATGTTCACAGAGATCTACACCCAGCACCACAATCCATTTTAGGACACATTCTACATTCTCAGAAGAAACTTTGTGGCCATTAGTAGTCATTTCTAATTTCCCTCCAAGACCCTCAGGCCTAGGCAGTCACTTATCTCTTTCTATCTATATAGATTTTCCTAATCTGGACATTTCATATAAATAGAATCATATGTATGTAGTCTTTTGTGACTGACTTATTTCACTTAGCATGTTTTCAAGGGTCATCCATGTTGTTATAAAGTAAAATTTAAAATATAGATCTATAGTGGTTTTACAGTTTTTCTTATGAGTTTACCATTCTGTATTAATTAGCTGGGGCTGCCACAACAAAATATGACTTATTGGGTGGTATTTTAAACAATAGGTATTTATTTTCTCATAAATCTGGAAGATCAAGAATTTCAAGATAAAGGATCAGCAGGATTGGTTTCTTCTGAGCATCTCTCCTTAGCTTGTACATATCTATCTTCTGTTGTTGTTAGTTGCTAAGTAATGTCTGACTCTTTGCGACCCCATGGACTGCAGCATGCCAGGCTTCCCTATCCTTCACCATCTCCCGGAGGTTGCTCCAACTCATGTCCATTGAGTCGGTGATGCCATCCAACCATCTCATCCTCCGTCACCCTCTTCTTTTCCTGCCACCTTCTGGCTGGATCTTAATATGGTCATTCTGTGTCTGTGTTCTAATCTCTTCTTATAAAGACACCAGTTACACAGGATTATGGCTTACCCTAATGACCTCATTTTAACTTAATTAGCTCTTTAAAGGCCCTATCTCATTCCTTAAAAAACTGGAAATAGAACTGCCCTATGACCCAGCAATCCCACTCCTGGGCATACACACCAAGGAAACCAGAACTGAAAGAGACACGTGTACCCCAATGTTCATCGCAGCACTGTTTATAACAGCCAGGACATGGAAGCAACCTAGATGCCCATCAGCAGACGAATGGATAAGAAATCTATGGTACATATACACGATGGAATATTTCTCAGCCATTAAAAAGAATACATTTGAACCAGTTCTAATGAGGTGGATGAAACTGGAGCCCATTATACAGAGTGAAGTAAGCCAGAAAGATAAACACCAATACAGTATACTAACGCATATGTATGGAATTTAGAAAGATGGTAGCGATAACCCTATATGCAAGACAGAAAAAGAGACACAGATGTATAGAACAGGCTTTTGGACTCTATGGGAGAAGGCGAGGGTGGGATGATCTGAGAGAACAACATCAAAACATGTATATTATCAAGGGTGAAACAGATCACCAGCCCAGGTTGGATGCATGAGACAAGTGCTCAGGGCTAGTGCACTGGGATGACCCAGAGGGATGGGATGGGGAGGGAGGTAGGAGGGGGGTTCAGGATGAGGAACAAATGTAAATCCATGGCTGATTCATGTCAATGTATGGCAAAAATCACTACAATATTGTAAAGTAATTAGCCTCCAACTAATAAAAATTAAAAAAAAAGATGAACTTAAAAAATAAAGGCCTTATCTCAAAACACAGTCTCATTCTGAATTACTGGGGATTAGGGCTTCAAAATATTAGTTTTGACAGGACACAATTTAGTGCATAACACTATCTTAAAGAAAAAAATCAAGTCTGTATAGCCTAACCTGTTTCTACATCTATTTTTGATCAGTTTGACCTAAGTCAGTCAAAATGCTCAGTTTCTGTGTGTGTGTGCAAAATCTCACTGTCTTAAAAAATAATTTAAAAATCATTTTTTCTCATTATGAAATTAATATATGTACACTATATGAGATTCAAATGCTATAGAAATACATAAACTGAAAAGTGAGAGTCTTCTTTAGCTTCCACTGTCACTAGTTTACAGCTTATTCCTCTAATTTTTTTTCCTGACATACTGATACCAACTGTGAAAATGGAACATATTCAACATAGCATTTAAAAAAAATTTTGTTGGAGTATAGTTGACTTACAATGTTGTGTTAGTTTCAGGTATAGAGCAAAGTGAATCAGTCCAACTCTTTACAACCCCATGAACTGCAGTATGCCAGGCTTCCCTATCCTTTACTGTCTCCCAGAGTTTGCTCAGACTCGTATCTATTGAGTTGATCATGCCATCCAACCATCTCATCTTCTGTTGTCCCCTTTTGCTCCTGCCCTCAATCTTTCCCAGCATCAGTGTCTTTCCAGCCAGTCAGCTCATTGCATCAGGTGGCCAAAGTATTGGAGTTTCAGGTTCAGCATCAGTCCTTCCAATGAATATTCAGGGCTGATTTCCTTTAGGACTGACTGGTTTGATCTTGCAGTCCAATGGACTCTCAAGAGTCTTGTCCAACACAACAGTTCAAAAGCATCTATTCTTGGGTGCTCAGTGTTCTTTATGGTCCAACTCTTACATCCGTATATGACCACTGGAAAAACCATAGCTTTGACCATACAGACCTTTGTTGACAAAGTGATGTCTCTGCTTTTTAATACACTGTCTAGGTTTGTCATAACTTTTCTTCCAAGGAACAAGCATCTTTGAATTTCATGGCTGCAGTCACAGTCCATAGTGATTTTGGAGCCTAAGAAAATAAAATCTGTCACTGCTTCCAGTTTGTCTCCTTCTGTTTGCCATGAAATGATGGGACTGGATGCCATGATCTTGGTTTTTTTAATGTTGAGTTTCAAAACAGCTTTTTCACTCTCCTCTTTCACCCTCATCAAGAAGCTCTTTAGTTCCTCTTCATTTTCAGTTATACATATACATTATATGTACTCTTTTTTTAGATTCTTTTCCCATATAGTTCATTACAGAGTATTGAGTAAAGTTTCCCATGCTATACAGTAGGTCCTTATTAGTTATCTACGTTTATATATAGCAGTGTGCAACACAGCATTTTACAGAATACTTTTTTTTCACTTAATATCCATGCACATCTTCCCATGGTGGTAGTGATGAATCTGTCATTAACACACACACGTGTGTGTGTGTATGTGTATATATATATATATGTGTGTGTGTGTGTGTGTGTGTGTGTGTGTATATATATATATATATGGCATTTTGTTGTGTTCATATAATGATTTATTTAAGTACGTCTCTATTGTTGAACATTTGGATTGGTTTTAACTTTTAGTTATTGCACAAATCATGAACAATAGTGCAGTGAATATCCTTATACATTCATCTTTGTACTCTTACAGGATTCTGCAGAATAATTTTCTAGAAGCTGAAAAACTATATTCAAAGATTATGAACATTTGTTCATAGCACTTTTTGACCTAGAGGCAATTCCTGTAGGAGGTGGAGGATGTTGGCAGAGACTACGTTTCCTCTAGGTGAATCAAAAAGGTGTTTAGAGGTCCATGGTGAACCCTGTTCTGTCTGGTCTTTTTGAGGGGCCCATTTTGGATAATTTCCATATCCATTTTTGGGAAATGCTGATATAAAATTATATTTTAAACTTTGGCCACTAAGCTTAAAATTTTTTTAAAAGAGAAGCGTACTTCCTTGAAAACCTATATATTTAACATTGCATTGTTTGATGAAAGTTGTTTTTCTTTTTAGTCTTCTAGCAACTAGCATATGACTCATTTCCATCTCAGTCATAGGATTATGAATTATGATTATGGCAATACTACTCCATTAAAGATAATGTACCCACTCGTGGGTACATTTTATAAAACATGTTCACAATGATGTTGCCACATAATGCTGAAAGAGTACAATTATTCTATATCTCTGTTATGTATGATATATATTGTTTAAAGTATGTTCACATAGCTTACATCTCAGAACTCTGATTTATGTTTAAAATTAGCCTTCACACACAATATGCATGTAGTCATATATTCATTCATGATCTATGCTAAGGTTTTTATCCTTGCAAATATACAATAAGTATATTAAATATGAGCATACTTGCAAACCAATGTATAGTAAATGACACCTGCCACTGGCATAAGACACAGGCAAGAGGACTATTCCAGTCTCTCATTACATTTTGGTTTTTTCTTTTCCTGTTGCCATGCCAGCAATCTAACAGTTTTGTCGTCACTGTAAACTCCCTAGATTAGCCTTCTACTTCAAATCACCCAGGCCAGCATTATCCAATTACAGCCTAAGAATGGGCTAATCTTCCAGGCCAGCTGCCACAGGACGGCATAGGCATCCCTTTCCTCGAAATTATAACATCTTATTCTTTCGTTTTTGCCCACTGCAGTAATGGAATTGCTGAGCAAGAATACACGAAAATATCTACATTTTGCATTGATTTGTTAATCATTTCTCCCAGCATTTCAGCACAATGAATCATAACACTCCATTCAGAGAAGGCTTGCTTGAAAATAGCATTTTCTGCAGTATTCTTTTTCTTTTGTTTTAATTCTTGTTGCATTGAGTTTTCCTAATGAAGACTAAAGGTGTGTTCAAATTCCCTTGATTGCTTTTTTATTGTTTCTACTTTAAAAAAATATTTCCACTGCTTACAGTAGTAATATCTGCTTATTGTAAAACATAACAAAATAAACAATTGCAATATATAACAGATAGTGAAAGTAGGTTGCAATCCTCTCCTCTAGAGGCACTCTGAAGAGTTAAGCATATATTTTTTGCATGCTGCTTCCAACATATGTTATTTTAATTATTCATAAATATATACATATGAATGATTTTTAAACCATTTTAAAAAATTGAAGTATAGTTGATTTACAGTGTTATGTTAACTTCAGGTATACAGCAAAGTGATTCAGAGATCGAACCTGCGTCTCCTAAATTGGCAAGCAGATTCTCTACCACTGAGCCACCTGGGAAGCCTGTATATGTTATTCCCAAAGTCCTAATTTATCTGTCTCCTCTCCACTACTACCCCCTTTTGTAACCATAAGTTTTTTTTTCTACATATGTGTTTTTTTTATGCCTTGCTCTTCTTTTTAAACCTATTTTTTAAGGTAGGAATTATTTCTAACATAAAGACAAGAATAAATAATTAAATAATGAATGCCTGGACACCCACCACCCACCTTCATAAAATCTTGATATTATGTTTTAATATTAAAAAACATTTATAAAATAAAAATGTAAAGAGTTGAGATATCCTATATATCTATCCTTTCTTGATTTCATTCTCCTTTTTTTACAGAGATAATTGCTATCACAAATTTTGAATATATCATTTAAGTACCCAGAAACAATAAGCAGTATTGTTTTCTGGGCTTTTAAAACTTCATATGAATTGTATTATTTTATATATATTATATATACTATATATATATGGATATATATATTTTCGAAACTTGCTTCATTTCACTTAGTTTAGGTTCTGCTTACCAACAGTTTTTTTCTTGCTTCTTTTATTCTCTCCACCTCCACTTCCCAACCTTCTGGTGGATTATTAAGTTTTCCTTGTTCCCTTTATTTCTTCTTCTGGTTTAAAAGCTACTATTGGCATTTCAACATTTTATGATGCATACTTAAATATACTTTTTAAAATAAAGTCAACAAATTATTCTGTCTTTCTTACTATTAATACCACAAGGATCTTATTATACAATACCCTCTTCATTTACTATTTCCCCTATATTGTTACTGTTTCAACTACTTTCCCACACATGCACAGCCTCTTCCACTGTCAACATCTCCAACCAGAGTGGCATACTTGTTACAACTGATGGACTTATGCCTCATAATCACCCAAAGTTCATAGTTTATCAGTACATTTGAGTTCACTCTTGGTGTTGTACATTCTGTGCTTTTGGCAAAATGCATAATGACATGTATCCATCATTATAGTGTCATACAGAATATCTGTTTCACTGCCTTAGAAATTGTTCATGCTCTGACTGTTCATCCCACTCTCTCCCCTAACACCTGGAAATCACTGATCTTTTTACTGTCTCCATAATTTTGCCTTTTCCAGAATGTCACATGGTTGGAAAGGTACAGTATGTTTCCTTTTCAGGCAAGCTTTCACTTAATGAATTTAAGGCTTATCCGTCTTTTCATGGCTTGTTATCTTTTTTTTTAAAGTGGTGAGTAATTTTTCATTGTCTGAATGTATGACCGTTTATCCATTCAACTACTGGAGGATATCTTGGTTACTTAAAAGTTTTGGCAATTATAAACAAAGCAGCTATAAACATCTGTGTGCAGGTTTGTGTGTGTGTAAGCTTTTGACTCCTTTGGGTAAATACTAAGGAGCACAACTGTTGGATCATTTGGTAAGAGTATGTTTAATTTTGTAGGAAACTGCCAAAAATTTTTACAAAGTACTATAGCTTTTTGCATTCCCACCAGCAATGAAGGAGAATTCTTACTGCTCCATGTTCTAGCCAGCATTTAGTACTGTCAGTATTTTGGATTTTGACCCATTCTAAAGGTGTATGGTGAAATCTCATTGTTGTTTTAATTTGCAGTTCCCTAAGATATATGATGGGCTTCCCTGGTGGCCTATATGGTAAAGAATCTGCCTGTAATGCAGGAGGCCTGGGTTCGATCCCTGGGTTGGGACAGTCCCCTGGAGAAGGGAATGACAACTCACTCCAGTATTCTTGCCTGGAGAATCCCATGGACAGAGGAGCCTGGCAGGTCCATGGGGTTGCAAAGAGTCAGACATGGCATTACACTTTCACTGTCAAGATATATGGTATTGAGCATCTTTTCATATGATTATTTGGATATATATGGTACATCTTTGTTCCTTACTTTTTACCTATATGTATCTTTTTATTGTTATTAATTTTATTTTAATTTTTTTGCCTGCACTGGGTCTTCTTGCTGTATGTGAGCTTTCTCTACTTGCAGTGAGTGAGGGCTACTCTCTAGTTGCAGTGTGAAGGCGTCTCATTGCAGTGGCTTCTCTTTTTGCAGAGCACAGCCTCTAGGCATGTGGGCTTTAGTAGTTGGGGCACACGGGCTTAGTTGCTCCATGGCATGTGGGATCTTCCCAGACCAGGGATGGAACCTGTGTCTTCTGCATTGGCAGATGGATTCCTACCCACTGGACCACCAGGGAAATTCCCTGTATGTATCTTTACATGTAAAGTGGGTTTCCTGTAGACAACATATACTTAGGTCTTGTTTTTTATTCCCTTTGACAATTTCTGCCTTTTATTAATTATTTTGTCTTTAGACACTTATATTTTGGGTGATTATTGATATAGTTGGATTAATATTGACCATATTTATTCATGTTTCTCTTTTTCCCTGTCCTTGTTTTTGTCTCCTACATTTTATATGCCTTCTGTGGTTCTGAGAATTTTATATGATTCTGTTTTCTCTTCTTTTTAGCATATTAGTTACACTTTCTTTATATTTTTCTTAGATATTTTCTTTTATAGTTTTCTTTATATTATCCTAGAGTTTGCAGTATACTTTTACAACTAATCCAAGTTCACTTTCAAATAATACTATACCACTTCATGGGTAATATGAGTACTTTCCAATAGCAAAATAATTAATCTCTAATTAATAGGTTTTTAGTAGTATGGTGGTAGGTGTAGGGGGATGGCAAGTGTTCTATGGAACTATGATTAGGTCTCAGGCTTCTAGTGAGCCTATATTGTGGGCTGTGAACTTCACAAGCACTTCACAGTTTTGTTCCCCCTTAAGTGGTACAGGATGTCTAGAGTTGGCTGGAGTCCCATTACTTTGAACACTAAAATTTGGGGTTATTTACTAAGGCACTGCCAATAATAAAAGGATGACTATTTCCTAGATTGCCCATTTCTCTTTTTTAAAAAATTATTTATTTATTTTACTTTACAACATTGTATTGGTTTTGCCATACATTGGCTTGAATCCACCATGGGTGTACATGTGTTCCCCATCCTGAACCCCCTTCCCAGCTCCCTCCCCATCCCATCTCTCTGGGTCATCCCAGTGCACCAGCCCCGAGCATCCTGTATCATGCATTGAACCTGGACTGGTGATTCGTTTCACATATGATAATTTACATGTTTCAATGCCATTCTCCCATATCATCCCGCCCTCGCCCTCTCCCACGGAGTCCAAAAGACTGTTCAATATATCTGTGTCTCTTGCCCTTCATGAGGCTCTCATTTTAGAATCAAATTACAAGATTTTTTTTTTCAAAATTCTCTTTAAAGGCTCATATAGCTTTCACAGGTCTAGCCCTGGGGGTGGGGGTGGGAGTGGAAAGAGGGTGTTAATTAGCTATATCTCTAGTTCTGACAAGAGCTAGTATGAAATCTAGCTTGATATGTATATGGAACCTATACATATTGTTTTCCTTCCCCTGGATTGGTTAGACTCTTATTATCAAAGACTCCAGTAAGTTATGTGCTGGTGCTAAGTTGCTTCAGTTGTGTCCAACTCTGTGTGACCCCATGGACTGTAGCCCACCAGGCTCTCTGTCCATGGGATTTTCCAGGCACTGGAGTGGGTAGCCATTCCCTTCTCTCTTCCCAACCCAGGGATTGAACTTGTGTCTGTTGCATCTCCTACATTGGCATGCAGGTTCTTTACCACCATTGCCACCTGGGAAGCCCTATGTGCTGGTGAAATAGTTTATTTTGAAGGCAGGCCTTGTTAAGAACAGAGTTACCTTGGTATATTTCAAATGGTTACTTTTCTCCTCCTGCTCTAAGTCCTGGAGGATTTTTCTGAGATATTCACTGTGAGAACCTGCTAAAGTTTCTGGAAGTAAAACTCACAAAGTGTGGGGACTCCCCCTATGACCAGGCCCCTCTGGATTTTTAACTCTTAGACTAGTCCACACTTAGATTAGTGAAGTCGCTCAGTCGTGTCCGACTCTTTGCGACCCCATGGACTGTAGCCCACCAGGCTCCTCCATCCATGGAATTTTCTAGGCAAGAGTACTGGAGTGGGTTGCCATTTCCTTCTCCAGGGGATCCAGGGATCGAACCCGGGTCTCTCGCATTGCGGGCAGACGCTTTACCGTCTGAGCCACCAGGGCGTAGCCTCCAGCAATTTGTCAGTTATAGTACAGGTTTTTATTCCCTGGCAATAGTTCCCGTGGAGGTTTCTGCTTATAGGTTCTTGCCCCAGTAAGTTGTGATTCTCTGTATTCGCCTATTAGTCTCTAATTTCAGGGCAGCAGTTTGGCCTGTGACCTCATTTCTCTGATGGATCTAAAAGAATTGTTGATTTTTTAGTTTGGTCAGCATTTTACTTAGAATGGAGTGATGCCTTCCAAGTTCCTTATGTGCCTGACTGGAAACTGGAAGTGTCTCATCCCATTTTAACATGGGATTATTTATCTTGATTATTCAGTAGAAGAGTTATCCATATATTATGGCTTTAAGTTCTAGTTTATTTTTGATTTTGTGGTTCTTTTAGCCTTGTAAATTGGTTTCTTTATTTGGGGATGGTCAAATTTATAATTCTTTTATGTTAGGGCTTCATGTTTTGGGCCATGTTTAGAAAGACCTTTCCAACTTAAAAGTATGAAAAATAATCACCCACATTTTCTTCGTGTACACATATTATTTCATTTTTTATTATTTTTAAAAAATGTATTTATTTTAATTGGAAGCTAATTACTTTATAATATTATTGTGGTTTTGCCATACATTTACGTGAATCCACCACGGATGTACATGTGTTCCGCATCCTGAACCCTCCTCCACCTCCCTCCCCATCCCATCCCTCTGGATCATCCCAGTGCACCAGCCCTGAGCACCCTGTCTCATGCATTGAACCTGGACTGGCGATCCATTTCACATGTGGTAATATACATGTTTCAATGCTATTCTCCCAAATCATCCCACCCTCGCCCTCTCCCACAGAGTCCAAAAGACTGTTCTATACATCTGTGTCTCTTTCGCTGTCTTGTATATAGGGTTATCGTTACCATCTTTTCATATATATACGTTAGTATACTGTATTGGTGTTTTCCTTTCTGGCTTACTTCACTCTGTATAATAGGCTCCAGTTTCATCCACCTCATTAGAACTGATTCAAATGTATTCTTTTTAATGGCTGAGTAATATTGCATTGTGTATATGTACCACAGCTTTCTTTTTTTTAATTTTTTTCATTTATTTTTATTAGTTGGAGGCTAATTACTTTACAATATTGTAGTGGTTTTTGCCATACATTGACATGAATCAGCCATGGATTTACATGTATTCCCCATCCCGATTCCCCCTCCCACCTCCCTTTCTACCTGATCCCTCTGGGTCTTCCCAGTGCACCAGGCCCGAGCACTTGTCTCATGCATCCAACCTGGGCTGGTGATCTGTTTCACCATAGATAATATACATGTTTCGATGCTGTTCTCTCAGATCATCCCACCCTCGCCTTCTCCCATAGAGTCCAAAAGTCTGTTCTATACATCTGTGTCTCTTTTTCTGTCTTGCATATAGGGTTAT
>NC_057419.1:127899707-127922587 GCF_019320065.1 Cervus canadensis | reverse complement strand
AAAAAGCCAAATATGGTCCCTGCCTTGATGGAACTTATGGTTCTGAATACTATTCAAGATAGAAAAGAGAAAGGAGATAACTCTGACCTAGGAATGCCTTCTATATATATAGATATACATTTTTAAAATTTAAGATATATTTTAATAGTTAATTTACTACTTTAATTTATAATTTAATTTTATAATTTAACTTATATTTAATTTACTACTTTAAAACAAAAGTTATCAGCATGCACATTCTTTGACTAGATAACCAAAAAGTACGTTTACAATCTTTCTAATTCCACTGACAGAAAGCAAAATCCATGAATATTCCATTAGGGGAAAAACAGGATTTTATTCTATACTCAAAAATTACCAGATGACATTTCTCTCAGACTGCCAAAACAAGGAAACTAGAGAGGCCTAGGGCTGTCCTGGAAGCCACCACGCCATGGGCAGCTTGCCTTTGGAATTTGGAATTCCTCGCTAAACTAAAGGCAATCTGGAAGTAGCTCAGCCTGACCCAAATGAGAACCTTGGGTAAATTCCTCCTTCCCTTTTTATGCCTGTGATCCTTGGGCACCACCCAAATTGCAAGCTCTGGCTAGACATCAACAATCCAACAGTTATCTCAATGCCAATCCTCTCTTTCTCCTTTTTCTATCCAATTTCTTAACTCCTCTTCTCTCTCCCAACATTTCCACTGCACAGTCTGGAACTCTAATTCCATGGTAAACAAAATCCACTCCTATGTGTCCACTTTTTCCCTGAACTAATTGAAAGGTAGTTCCCCACCTACAGCACCATGTCCGATAAAGCCATCTCAAGGCTGTATTCTCTTCCATAGCCTACATGTGGGGTAAAGGTGAGGGTTAGGGAGAGCTATGTCACCATTTACCTTACTCCCCCATTGCATTTTTGAAACCATGGTCACAGAACATTTTTAAGTACCATACAGTAAATATTTTAGGCTTTGTAGGATATACTGGCTCTTTTGCAATTACCTGCCTCTACTGTTGTAGCTTGAAAACAGCCATCAACAATATGCAAACAAAATGGACATGGTTGTGTTCCAATAAAACTTTATTGACAAAACAGGCAGCAAGGCCAGACTTGACCATGAGGATGATCAATACACTGCCATACATACACACTGAGGAAACCAGATCTGAAAGAGACATGTGCACCCCAATGTTCATCGCAGCACTGTTTATAATAGCCAGGACATGGAAGCAACCTAGATGCCCATCAGCAGATAAATGGATAAGGAAGCTGTGGTACATATATACCATGGAATATTACTCAGCCATTAAAAAGAATTCATTTGAACCAGTTCTAATGAGATGGATGAAACTGGAGCCCATTATACAGAGTGAAGTAAGCCAGAAAGATAAAGAACATTACGGCATACTAACACATATATATGGAATTTTAGAAAGAGGGCTAATGACAACCTATATGACAAAACAAAAAGAGACCAGAAGTACAGAACAGACTTTTGAATCTGTGGAGAGGTGAGGGTGGGATGTTTCGAAAGAACAGCATGATATACTATCTAGGTGAAAAACAGGTCACAGCCCAGGTGGGATGCATGGACAAGTGCTCGGGCCTGGTGCACTGGGAAGACCCAGAGGAATCGGGTGGAGAGGGAGGTGGGAGGGGGGATCAGGATGGGGAATACGTGTAAATCTATTGCTGATTCATGTCAATGTATGACAAAACCCACTGAAAAAATAAATAAATTAATTTAAAAAAAATACACTGCCATGGCCTCACAGTGCCTTGACTTCCTCATTCCCAATGATTTTCACTCCACCTTTAATACCTTCAAACCAATTTGCCACTCTCCCCACAACTCTTATCCTGCAGACTTTCCAACTCTTTGTTCCCCAATAAATCTGATCTTTAAGCTCACAACCCCTCCACTGCCTCTCACTTTTCACTTACCCAGTCTGGATGCCATGGTCAGTCACTGCACTCTCTTATATCCTCAATCCCCTTGCTCCCTTTTCTTTCCACTGTACATTGTTCACTATCAAAACCATACACCATTTCTGAATAAATTTAATTACCAGCCTTCTCTGATCCTATGGCCAAATGGCTGAACACAGCGGGAGAACACTGTCTGTCTGTGTTAGTCACTCAGTCATGTCGACTCTTTTCGATCCCATAGACTGTAGCCCACCAGGTTCCTCTGTCCGTGGAATTCTCCAGGCAAGACTACTGAAGTAGGTTGCCATTTTCTTCTCCAGGGGATCTTCCCAACCCAGGGATTGAATCTGGGTCTCCTGTATTGCAGGCAGATTCTTTACCATCTGAGCTACAAGGGAAACCCTGTACCACTATATATATTTGAGCCACTATGAACTCATAATTTTAAATCCAGCTGGGCCCTCACAACTTCTAGTCTATCCCTTTTAACAGTCTTCCTATAACTCTCTATCACATTTATATTAGGCAAGACAACATAATGCTGTAAAGAGATTGCAGGCTTAGAATCCAGACAGACTTGGGTTTGATATCTGGTTCCACCGTTTACTAGCTGTATGGTCATGAACAAGTTATTTAAATTCCTTTTGTCTCAGTTTCGTCATGAGTAAAATGGGAAAAATAATACCTACTTTAGATCTTAATAAGATTATGTATGTAAAACAATTAACCTACTGCCTGATACCCACGAATTGCTGAATAGATGAGAGCTATTAATAAGAGTTTATGGGACTTCCCTGGTGGTCCAGTGGTTAAGACACCATGCTTCCACTACACGGGGCATGGGTTCAATCCCAGGTCAGGGAACTAATATCCTGCATGCCACATGGCATGGCCAAAAAATAGAATATAAAAATGCTTAAACATGACCTTTGAAAAAATAAAATGAGAGCTCCTGTTCAGTAGGTGACTATACCTCCTACTTTGATAAGACCATTAAGTGTTTCTTAACTGAGGTCCCCAAAAGGCACAACAATGGTTTATGTGCTATTTGGCTGAATCATAAGAAAGTGCTGAAATTCAGCCATTCTGACAGACAGAAGCCATAAGATTCAGCCTTGTAAGTATTAGCACTCCCAGGGAAGCTTCCCGGGTGGTGCTAGTGGTAAAGAATTTCCCCGCCAATGCAGGAGACATAAGAGATGTGGGTTCAATCCCCAGGTCAGGAAGATCCCTGGAGGAGGGCATAGCAACCCACTCCAGTATTCTTGCCTGGAGAATCCCATGGACAGAGGAGCCTGGTGGGCTACAGTGCATGGGGTCTCAAGAGTCGGATACAACTAAAGCAACTTAGCACAAAGGAATGAGAGAGTCAATATAAAGGTTTTCTTTGTCAAAAGTTTGCACCCCTGGGCTGCATGAACACATTTCCAGGCTCTTCTAGGCTACACCATGCATGGGCGCCCCAGGCAGTCCTGCCCTGTCTGAAGCCTCAGTGTCTGCAGGAAAAGTGCCAGGGCCCAGGGCTAAGAAGCTGCGGGGTTGCACCTTGTCAGTGTGTCTGAGCCCATCGAGAGAATGGGCTGAAACAAAGCAATAGCCAAAGGCCCCTGAGACAATCAGGCCCAGAGGATCTGAACTGGTGAGGAAGAGGTGGCTGTTAGATGTGCCCAGTCTCGATTTCCTTTCACTGTGCAAACTTTCCTGTAACTGTAACCCACTCTTTCTTTTGGCCAGAGGAAGGGACATGGCTATTGCCCATCCCTCCAGGCCCCCCAGCCTCCCCACCCACCCTGTGCTCAAATTTCCATCCCTCCTATCTCCTCCAGCCCACCTACCCTGGGTTTTTTTTTTTTTTTTAACCTTCAATTCTTTCACTCCTCTGATCCATCGCCCTCTACCAATATACCTGCTTAGGGCTTTCCTTTCCTTTAAAGATCCTTCCTTTGCCTCGCACAGGCTTCTAGCCACTTCCTTTTCTCTTTCTCTTCCTTCTCTGGAAAATACCTGAAACGAATAATCCAGATTTCCTCTGTCAACTTGCTCACCACTTGCACTGATCTCATCACTCTACCCAAACACCTTCTCCGAGGCTGCCAGTGACCTCTGTATGGCCATATATGGTAGACACAAGTCCAGCCACATCTATCTTAGTTTCTCTGTAACAGCTGGATCTGTGGACGCCTCCCTCCTTACTGAAACACTCTCAGTCCAGTCACCACGCCACTGTTATTGGCCACTTCTCCTATTGCTCTTGCTGGCCTCTTTTTCTCTCAGCCTCTATCCAGCCCTTAAGTGTTGGTATTCCCCAGAGTTCTTTTCTCCTATTATCCCACACATTCCCCATGGAGGATATCACCCATTCCCTGGATTACAAGCACATGTGGGTAACTTCCCAGTTCATCTCCAGCCAGACCTCTCCCTCCATACTCATTTTGGAAATGCCTGCCAAGTAGCTGCCTATATCCACCAACCCACAATTGTTCCTATCCAAAACTCTGATACTCTTCCTGCCACTACTAAGGTCAGTTGAAGTATCTGGACCTCTGGACCTGAGCAGAGGTACAGCCCAAGGAGCAACATCCTGCACACTTCGCAGCACAGGGCATTGGGGGGGGGGGTTGCAGACGAGGGATGACAAGGAGTAGTGATTCGCTCAATGTGGTTCCTTTAACATGCTCTGCCTACTACTTAATGCACTGTGGTGACCTGAATAGGAAGGAAGGCCGAAAGGGAGGGGATATATGAATATGTATGATTGATTCATTTTGCTGTACAGAGCCCGCCTGCCAATACAGGAGACTTAAGAGACGCGGGTTCGATCCCTGGGTTGGGAAGATCCCCTGGAGGAGGGCATGGCAACCCACTCCTACATTCTTGCATGAAGAAAGAATCCCATGGACAGAGGAGCCTGGTGGGCTACAGCCCTTGGGTTCACAAAGAGTCGGTCACGACTGAAGTGACTTAGCACAGCACAGAAACCAACACAACACTGTAAAGCAACTATACTCCAATAAAAATTAATTTAAAAAGACAAAAAAACATGCTCTACCTATTCCTACCAATAGGTACTAGGTGCTATATAAAATGTGTTGCCAATAATTACTATCATTGGCTTCCCAGGTAGCTCAGTGGCAAAGAATCCACCTACCAATGCAGGAGATGCAGGAGACATGGGTTCAATCTCTGGGTCAGGAAGATCCACTGGAGGAGGAAATGCCAACCCACTCTAACATTCTTGTCTGGGATATCCCGTGAACAGAGGAGCCTGGTGGGCTACAGTCCATGGGTCACAAAGAGACAGACCCAACTGAGCACACAGCATGCACTACATAAAATGTGTTGCCAATAATTAATATCAAAGTTTTAGTTCAGTTACTATTTTCTGAACTTCCCTTCCCAGCCTGACACACACCTCCACCCCATTCTATCTCTCTTCAGTCTTCCATACAGAGACTTCAAATAGTCTTTGCCTGTAAGTTTGTCTTGGAACTGGATACACATAGTTGAATCCCAGGTCATGGTTTTGGTACTTCCCAGTTAAAATTCTGCTCTGCTCTGGCAATGTTCTGATCTAGGTGTTCTGGCCCAATGGTGGACATTCAAGAACATGTGCATGAAATGGGTGGTTAGGCAAGATGATGAAGGGCCTTGAATATCAGATTATGAACTAGGGACTCAAATTAACAGAAAGTGGGGAGTCTGTGAAGTTTCTAAGCAGGAAAGCAAGAGGATGAAAACAAAAGCCATGTTGTAGATTCTGGTAGAATGAGAGTAGTACTAGTGAAAATTGACTAAGGAGGAACACTGGAAGCATGGAAGTCTATTAGAAGCATGTTTCAGGAATCCAGAAATGAGGTAATCAGTCCAGCTCTGTCAACCACACCAGCCTCATCTCTTCACATTTAATCCCTTGTCAAATCAAATCTAAATGGGGGAAACTTCGGCCAGCATTGGAGGACCAATGGCCATATTTGGAATAAGTTCAGAACGTCACAATGACTAGTAATGAAACCGATATCACTACAGGTCACTCTTTTGATGGTTTAAATGTTCAAAGAGAGGTCCTTTGCCACTTCAACATAAGTGTCTAAAGTGTCCGCATTGCTTTGAGCACTAAAATTTGGGGTTATTTACTAGGGCACTGCCAATAATAAAAGGATGACTATTTCCTAGATTGCCCATTTCTTGTTTTGCAAATTGCCCTTCATTAGGCTCTTATTTTAGAATCAAATTATAAGATTTTTTTTCAAAATTCTCTTTAAAGGTTCATATAGCTTTCACAGGTCTAGCCCTGGGCGGGGGCAGGGAAGAGGGTGTTAATTAGCTGTATCTCTAGATCTGACAAAAGCTAGTATGAAAACTGTGTGTAATGATCTTTGGCCTATCAACTCCAGCTTTAGTTACTTAAACAAGGAAAGAAATTGTACTCGTTTGTCCCTATATATAACTTTCTCATTTGAATCCTACCACCGAAGCAACTGTAATAAAAATATAACATGTAGTGGTACAAAGGAAGAGTGATAGATAATCTCACCGCCAAGATTATAAGCTTTTATTTTAACAGTAACAGGGAAATCAATTAAATAAACCGAGTAAGACTGAGAACATGATTAGAATTAGGAAAGAAATACCCATAATACACCAAAACTAAATGGAACACATTTTTTTTTTTAACTTCAGCTGTAATGTATACACTATACAAGGTATCCAAAAGCCTAAGAGATACTTTATATTATCTACAACAAATTAGTATGAGATTCAGTTTAATAACACCTGGATATGGATAGAAATAATTTCAATTCAAATTTTAAAAACCTAAGATCAGCAAGCACATTTCCCAACACTGCACAATAGAGTGAGGCTGTGCCCAATCCAACAAAAGAAGTTTGTAATCAAATGCTATTTAAAATAAAGAGTTATGAAAATGGAGTCTTGGATGATCAGAAAACCATTAAATTAATAGAAGATTAAAGAGCATATCAAAATCCAAAGCACGACCTATGATTTTTTTTTGTCCATGCTATGCATATTATCAACTATCGGGCTGGCAAAAAAAATTGCATGGATTCTTCCATAACATCAGATGGAACAATCCCAAATGAACTTTCTGGCCAAGCCAATAGTTTAAACTTTATTCTTCTTAAATGTAAGGGAAGGTGCATCTCTGAACATTGAGCCCTAGTGGACCTGTTTCTTATCAGTTTTATGAGATTTCTTCAAGATGGGCTGCATATAAATATATCCTGCCTCTAAGAGGTCAGTGGTGCATTTTGATCTCAGGTTGCTGACATTGTTTTCAATGCTTGAAATTTTTAGGTCAACTAACTGATGTAACAAATAACTTGAGTGGTGGATAAACCATATACCTCTGTCTCATGGTAAGCTACTTTCCATTTCATGTGCTTGTGTCCCGTAAAAAAAAGAAACTCAGTCTTTTGACTTTCATTTTGGGGTGACCAAAACAAAGTCAAAATAATAGGTGATGTCAGAATGGGCAAAGTAAGATCAGATGTTTCTTAATAATTCTTTGATCTTTGTTTTTCATCAATTAAAAAAATGTACTGAGGGGCCAGACTATGCTTAGTGCTAGCAGTTGAGGGGAAAAAAATACAGTCCCTTCTCCCATTTTAACAGATGACTACAATACAAAATAAGTGCCATAAGAAGTAAAAGTTCCATTAGATTTCACAATGGAAGTCACTGACTGCTATTTAAAGAATAACATGACATGCCATTGAAAGTACAAAAACTTTCGAGTACATCAATATATTCTATTAAAGGAACAAACGAAGGACGGTCATAGCAAACACTCTCTTCCAACAACACAAGAGACGATTCTATACATGGACATCACTAGATGGTCAATACTGATATCAGATTGACTATAGTCTTTGCAGCCTATAATCAAGCCTATAGCCAAGCCTATAAAATGGGGAAGGTCTATCAGTCAGGAAAAATAAGACCTGGAGCTGACTGTGGCTCAGATCATCAGCTCTAAATAGCAAAATTCAGGCTTGAAGAAAGCAGGGAAAACCACTAGGCTGGCCATTCAGGTATGACCTAAATCAAATCCCTTAAGATCATACAGTAGAGGTGACAAATAATTTCAAGGGATTAGATCTGGTAGACAGAGTGCCTGAATAACTATGGACAGAGGTTCACAACATTGTACAGGAGGCAGTGACCAAAACCATCCCAAAGAAAAAGAAATGAAGATGGCAAACTGGTTGTCTGAGGAGGCTTTACAAATAGCTGAGAAAAGAAGAGACACAAAAGGCAAGCAAAACTGGTCAACCACTTGTAAAAGAATGAAACTAGAACACTTTCTAACACCATACACAAAAATAAACTCAAAATGGATTAAAGATCTAAATGTAAGACCAGAACTATAAGACTCCTAGAGGAAAACATAGGCAAAACACTCTCTGACATGAATCACAGCAGGATCCTCTATGACCCACCTCCCAGAATATTGGAAATAAAAGCAAAACTAAACAAATGGGACCTAATGAAACTTAAAAGCTTTTGCACTACAAAGGAAACTATAAGTAAGGTGAAAAGACAGCCCTCAGATTGGGAGAAAATAATAGCAAATGAAGAAACAGACAAAGGATTAATCTCAAAAAATATACAAGCAACTCCTTGAAGCTCAATTTCCAGAAAAAAATAAATGACCCAATCAAAAAATGGGCAAAGAACTAAACAGGCATTTCTCCAAAGAAGACATACAAATGGCTAACAAAACACATGAAAAGAATGCTCAACATCACTCATTATCAGAGAAATGCCAAATCAAAACCACAATGAGGTACCATCTCACGCCAGTCAGGATGGCTGCTATCCAAAAGTTCTAGAAGCAATAAATGCTGGAGAGGGTGTGAGAAAAGGGAACCCTCTTACACTGTTGGTGGGAATGCAAACTAGTACAGCCACTATGGAAAACAGTGTGGAGATTCCTTAAAAAACTGGAAATAGAACTGCCATATGACCCAGCAATCCCACTTCTGGGCATACACACTGAGGAAACCAGATCTGAAAGAGACACGTGCACCCCAATGTTCATCGCAGCACTGTTTATAATAGCCAGGACATGGAAGCAACCTAGATGCCCATCAGCAGATGAATGGATAAGGAAGCTGTGGTACATATACACCATGGAATATTACTCAGCCGTTAAAAAGAATTCATTTGAATCAGTCCTAATGAGATGGATGAAACTGGAGCCCATTATAAGAGTGAAGTAAGCCAGAAAGATAAAGATCATTACAGCATACTAACACATATATATGGAATTTAGAAAGATGGTAATGATAACCCTATACGCAAAACAGAAAAAGAGACACGGATGTACAGAACAGACTTTTGGACTCTGTGGGAGAATGTGAGGGTGGGCTATTTCAAAAGAACAGCATGTATACTATCTATGGTGAAACAGATCACCAGCCCAGGTGGGATGCATGAGACAAGTGCTCGGGCCTGGTGCACTGGGAAGACCCAGAGGAATCGGGTGGAGAGGGAGGTGGGAGGGGGGATCGGGATGGGGAATACGTGTAAATCTATGGCTGATTCATATCAATGTATGACAAAACCCACACACACAAAAATTAATTAATTAATTTAAAAAAAAGAACAGGAAGAGAAGGAAGCTCCTGGTAAATTCCTAGATAGACTGAGGAAGCCCGTTTCAGATTCACTGAGATTGATCCTGAAAGTGAAGAGGGAAGAGTGATCTTGAAGCACAGATTTCTCACTCAATCGGCTCCAGATATCCACCGTAAGCTACTAAAACAAATGTATGGACCAAATCAGTCTTTAGATAATCTGTTGCAACTGGCTCAGATAGTCTATTATGGCAGGGAATATGAGGAAAAGGAAAGGCAGAGAAAGATCAAGGAACAGGTGGAAGCCCTTGTAATGGCTGTCAGAACTGTTCTTTAACAGCTTGAGAAAAATACCAGGAGGGACCTTGGTGAAAAAGGGATGGCTTGCTATTACTGTGGAAAGGAGGGGCACCTCAAGCGGGATTGCCCTCAGGCATCTAAGCCACCCCAGGCTCCATGTCCAGTCTGCAAGGGACCACACTGGAGGAGAGATTGCCTCCAGAGGTGTAGGTCCAAGGGGTCAGACTCTCAAGACAATCAGGACTGAAGGTGCTTGGGGGTTTACACACAAGCTCCCATCCTAATTATACCCGAGGAACCCCAGGCATTAATAACTGTGGGGGCCCAATCTGTCGATTTCCTTTTGGAAACCAGGGGAGCTTATGCTGTGCTTCCTGAAGCCCCTGGCCCACTTTCTCCCCAATCTGCTTCCATAATGGGGCTGTCTGGATTAGCCAAACGTTATTATTTCTGTCATCCTCTAAGCTGTCACTGGGACTCTGTGCTATTTTCACATGAATTTCTCATCAGGCCAGATTCTCCCTCACCCCTTTTGGGAAGAGATACACTGAGCAAGGTCCATGCCTCTGTTTTCATGAATATGGAGCCTTCCCTTTCTCTCCCATTAATTGAACAAAATGTAAATCCTAGAGTGTGGGCTGATGGAAAAACTGTGGTCAAGTACAAAACGCTATTCCTGTAGCTGTCAAGCTCAAAGACTGACACTTATTTCCACATCAAAAACAGTATCCACTAAAACCAAAGGTTAAAGAAGGGTTAAAACCCATCACTGAAAATTTGATGGACCAGGGGTTATTAATTCCCTGTAGCAGTCCATGCAACACTACTATTTTGGGTGTAAAGAAGTCAAATGATGAATGGAGACTAGTTCAAGATTGACAGTAAATGAGGCTGTAGTTCCTTTACACCCTGGGGTGCCTAATCCTTATACTCTATTGTTTGAAATTCCTGAATGAGCCAAATATTTTTAAATCATCCCCTACCTATGACTTTAAGACAATTGAGAAGGTTTTTAGGAATCACAGGCTACTGCCACATTTGGATTCCAGGTTATGGGGAACTTGCCCAGCCTTTATATAAACTTATAACTGAAACTCAGCTAGCCCAAACCAACAAACTGGTTTGGTCTCCAGATGCTCTAAGACTTTTAGGGCTCTTCAGATTGCTCTCCTGCAAGCTCCCACTATGATCTTGCCCACAGGGTCAGAATTTAATTTGTTTGTCACTAAAAGAAAAGGTATGACCTTGGGAGTTTTGACACAACCCCGAGGGCCTCACCAGGAGACTATAGGATACCTGAGCAGAGACTTAGATGTAGTGGGTTAGAGTTAGGGCACGTGGGTGGCCACACTATCTAAGAGTAATTTCTGAAACTGCTTTATTAGGATGTGAAGCTCTTAAAATTATTAATGGGTGAAATCTTACTGTACTAATGAGAGAGTCAATTCCTGGGCAGGTTGATAAGAAGTCCAGGGGTCCCCAAGGAGAGAGGGGTCTGGAATTCTCAAGGAGGAAGAAAGGACAAGCTTTTTTGTCTTTCTATATTCCTTAGGATTATATAACAATAATGTATCCTGCTTGAGGACAGTCTCTGGAAAAAAACCTTCTGGCTAATCCTGTTATCTTAAGGTGTAAATTATGGGAGTAGGTCTAGTGAGGTCTTTATAACCTCCAGACATTCTTTTGATTCACTGTAATAACCAATTAGAGAGTATATAACTCCATGGGTAACACTAGCAAGTGGGTACTCTTTCTGCCCCCTTCTGATGCCTATGTCAGAAGCTTTCTCTATCTCCTTTATACTTTAATAAAACTTTATTACACCATGTCTGATTCCTGTCAATGTATGGCAAAAATTATTGTAAAGTAATTAGCCTCCAACTAATAAAAATAAATGGAAAAAAAACTTTATTGTACAAAAGCTCTGAGTGATCAAGCCTTGTCTCTGGCCCTGGATTGAATTCTTCTCCTCCAGAGGCCAAGAATCCTGGCGTCTTGCATGGTTCAAAAACAACCTTTCATCTTGGGGGCTCGTCCGGGATCCTTCAGGACAAGGTAAGGATGCTTGGAGCTCTAGCTCTTTGTTCTCCTAGAGAACACGTTTTCTGCTGTACTTTACTAACTCTACGGTGTGCTTGCGTGAATGAATGAAATGCCCTGCGTGAAGCAAGTGAGGAGCCCTGCTCTGCAGTTCTGCGGTGACCTCATATGGCTTATGGCAGAAACATGTCGGGGGTTTATACCGACCTGCCAATGCCAAGAGGCACCCAATGTCTCCTTTAGGGACAAACCAGAAATGGGCAAAGCGTGTGGACCGAACTCTCCTTTCTCGGTCAAACTTTTCAGTCTCTTTGATCATTTCATAACTCCTTGGAATTAGAAATACTGACCTAATCTGTCGGATCATAGACTTCCAAGGGACTTGTGATCTATGCTGTTACTGTGTACTATGACTTAGGTCCCAAACTTGGATCGGTAGTCAGGAAGCACCTAGCTTCGAGAGGCATGGAAAGTTTGGAAGATAGATGGAGCTCTAGCTCCAAGAGCATCTCTGAGGTTAAAGGTTACTAAGATTGGAACTACAAGGGATTTTTTTCCTTTGGTAACGCTGGCTCTTAGTGGGCCAGAAGAGACTCTTATACTTGTGTGGTAACGCTTAGGAGGCTCTTATATTGGTGTGGTGACGCTTGGAAGGAACATCTCAGTTTTATGTTAGTATCGGTCTTACTGTCATCAGGAATATACTCAGGGTCGTGCACAGGCACTCAGGTGACGAATGTTTCCCCCAGCAGTCTTAGCCTGGGAGGCGTTCCGGAAGGTTACTCTGATTGCACCCTGGGTGGCATCAGAGGCAAGCTAGGTTTTAATGGTGAGGAGTTGGACGTCAGTCAGGGATGCCATCAGGTCTACCCCTGGTGCATCTCCACCCCGTCTCGGTGGTAGAACCGGGAAGGACGAGTAGGTCGCCTGCATCGGTAAGGGACAGACTTAAGTCCAACCAGGAAAGAAAAGCTTTGGTGTAAAGTCTGTCTACACCCCCATCTAGAGCAGGGAGGGATGCCTCTGGTAGAATGAGGGTGCTGGTCGCTTTTTTTTCTCTCTTACAGATGGGAGTTAACAATTCCAGCCTCATTTCTTTGAACTGCATCCTGAAAAACTGGGATAGATTTGACCCCCAGGGCTTAAAGAAGACACACCTAGCCTTCCTATGTGATAGTGCATGGCCATGGTATCCACTGGAGGATGGCGAATGGTGGCTGGTTGGAGGGTCTCTTAAGTATAATACTGTTTTACAATTAGATCGGTTCTGTAGAAAACAAGGAAAATGGGTAGAAGTAGCATATGTGTTGCCCTTTTTCTCTCTGCAAAATATGCCAGACTTATGTCCTAAGGGTATAGATTTGGGTGTGACACCTTCAGCTCCCTCCTGTCCTCCTACTTTGCTAGATGAGATGGAGGACAGGAGACAAAGAGATAAAGAAAAGCAGGTTTCTCCAATCTATCCCTGGGATCATATGTGCAGAGCAGCCAGAGAGACTGAGGAACAGCCACATAAGCTGTTGCCTCTTCGTGAAGCACCCACCAGGAGAAATAATCAGTCTATGAGAGTTAATAAGCCTTTTTCTTATCAAGAAATACAACAAATCAAGGAGGATCTGGGATACTATTTAGAGGACCCAGAAAAATATATTAGAGCTTTTAAAGGTGTTACTCTGCTTTTTTACCTTACTTGGAAGGATGTGGTGTATATCTTGGGACAAATGCTGACTTCCGACTCAAAGACTCAAGTTTTGGGGAAAGGAGTTGCTTATGGAGATGAATGGCTTGGTAATGAATCAGCAGGGAAGAGGGAGGACGAGATAACCGCCCTCCCCACTGGGAATCAGGCGGTCCCAACTACAGAACCAGACTGGGACTACAACACAGCTAAAGGAAGATGGGATCAGAGTCCTTTTGTCAGATGTATTCTGACTCAGGCAGGCGCGTGCCAAGCCTTTAAACTATGGCAAATTGGCAGACATAGAACAGGAGAAGGAAGCTCCTGGTAAATTCCTGGATAGACTGAGAGAAGCCTTTCACAGATTCACTGAGATTGATCCCGAAAGTGAAGAGGAAAAGGTGATCTTAAAGGATAGATTTCTCACTCAGTCGGCTCCAGATATCCGCCGTAAGCTATTAAAACGGGTGTATGGACCAAATCAGTCTTTAGATACTCTGTTACAACTGGCTGAGACAGTCTATTATGGTAGGGAATATGAAGAAATGAAAGAAAGGCAGAAAAGGACAAAGGAACAGGTGGAAGCCCTCGCAATGGCTATGAAAACTTTCCTTAAACAGCCTGAGAAAAATGCCCAGAGGGACCCAGGTGAAAAGGATGGGCTTGCTATTGCTGTGGAAAGGAGCGGCACCTCAAGCGGGATTGCCCTCAGGCATCTAAGCCGCCCCGGCTCCATGTCCGGTCTGCAAGGGACCACACTGGAAGAGAGACTGTCTCCAGAGGTGCAGGTTTCAGGGGTTGGACTCTCAAGATAATCAGGACTGAAGGTGCCTGGGGGTCCCCACGAAAGCTCCCGTCCTAATTACACCTGAGGAACCCCGGGTATTAATAACTGTGGAGGGCCAATCCATCGATTTCCTTTTAGATACTGGGGCAACTTACTCCGTGTTTACTGAAGCCCCTGGCCCACTTTCTTCCCGATCCACTTCCGTAATGGGACTGTCTGGACGAGCCAAACCATATTACTTCAGTGTATCTGTCAGTTGTGACTGGGACTCGGTGCTATTGTCACACGAGTTTCTGATCGTGCCAGAGTCTCCTTCACCTCTTTTGGGAAGGGATATACTGAGCGAGGTCCATGCCTCTGTTTTCATGAATATGGAGCCTTCCCTTTCTCTCCCTTTAGTTGAACAAAATGTAAATCCTAGAGTGTGGGCTGATGGAAAGTCTGTGGGTCGAGCACAAAATGCTATTCCTGTAGTTGTCAAGCTCAAAGACCCGCACTTATTTCCACATAAGAAGCAGTATCCACTGAAACCTGAGGTTAAGGAAGGGTTAAAACCCATCGTTGAGAATTTAAAGGAGCAGGGACTGTTAGTTCCCTGTAACAGTCCATGCAACACTACTATCTTGGGTATAAAGAAATCAAATGGTAAATGGAGACTAGTTCAAGATTTACGAATAATAAATGAGGCTGTAGTTCCTTTACAACCTGTGGTGCCTAATCCTTATACTCTATTATCTGAAATTCCTGAACGAGCCAAATATTTCTCAGTAATTCATTTGAAAGATGCCTTCTATTCAGTGCCTTGAGCGGAGGATGTCAATTTCTATTTGCCTTTGAGGACCCTATGCAGCCAGTTTCTCTGTTAACCTGGACAGTTTTGCCCCAGGGATTTCGTGACAGTCCTCACTTACTAGGACAAAGTTTGTCACGGGATCTACAAAACTTTAATACCTCCAAAGCAGTGGTATTACAATATGTAGATGATATTTTGCTCTGTGCTGAGACAGAGGAAGCTTGTTCACGAGCCTCAGAAAACTTCTTAAACTTCCTGGCAGGCTGCAGTTACAAGGCATCAAGAGAAAAGGCTCAGCTTTGTCAACAATCTGTTAGATATTTGGGTCTAATCATATCAGAAGGGACTAGGGCCATAGGCCCTGAGAGAATTAAGCCTATACTAAATCATCCCCTACCTATGACTTTAAGACAATTGAGAGGATTTTTGGAAATCACAGGCTACTGTCGCATTTAGATTCCGGGTTATGGGGAACTTGCCCATATAAATTTATAGCTGAAAAAAAAAAAAAAATTTATAGCTGAAACTCAGCAGGCCCAAACCAACAAACTGGTTTGGTCTCCAGATACTCAAAAGGCTTTTAAGGTTCTTCAGACTGCTCTCCTTCAAGCTCCTGCTCTGAGCTTGTCCACAGGGTCAGAATTTAATTTGTTTGGCACTGAAAGAAAAGGTGTGGCCTTGGGAGTTTTGACACAACCCCAAGGGCCTCACCAGCAACCTATTACTTATCTAAGCAGAGAATTAGCTGTAATTTCACGTGGGTGGCCTCACTGCCTAACAGTAATTGGGGCAGCGGCTTTATTAGCACCTGAAGCTTTAAAAATAATTAATGGACAAAACCTTACTGTACTGACTTCTTATGATGTGAGTGGAATCTTAAATTCTAAGGTTAATATTTGGATGGCAGACAGTAGGCTTCTTAAATATCAGTCATTGTTGTTAGAAGGACCAGTAACTAAGCTTAAAGTTTTGGAAACTTAAATCCTGCCTCTTTCCTTCCTGAGAAGGAAAATGGAACACCTGATCACGATTGTTCCCAATTCCTAACTTTAAACTATGCAGCTCGGGATGATCTAATGGATACCCCATTAGACAATCCTGACATGGAAATATTTTTTGATGGCAGTTCTTTTGTTTGGGAAAAGCATAAGCAGGTTACGCCGTGGTGACTGATGAACAGCTTTTAGAAGCAAAATCTCTCCCCCAGGGAACCAGTGCTCAGTTAGCGGAGCTTGTGGCTCTGACCCGAGCCCTAGAGTTAAGCAACGGGCAGTGAGTAAATATCTACACTGATTCTAAGTATGCTTATTTGACTTTACATGCTCATGCTGCAATATGGAAAGAAGGATAGTTTAAAACAGCAACAGGAGAACCTATTAAATATTTCAGAGAGATTGAGACACTTGTAACTGCTATATATTGTCCTGAAGAAGTAGCTGTTATGAATTGCAAAGGACACAACAGAGATGGGAGTAAAGTAGCTGAAGGTAATCAGCTGGCTGACTCTCAAGCCAGAAAAGCGGCACTTTACGAAACCCCTCCACTATAGATGCCTTTGATCTGGACAGGTCCTGTGGAACAGGAAAAACCACAATATTCTGAGGAAGAATTAGAAAGATATGAGAAAAGAGGAGCAAAGATGGTGGATACAGGATGGTTACAGTCTGAGGATGGACGATTAATAATTCCTGAAAGTGCTCAAAGGAAAATTCTTAAGAGTTTACACCAGAGTTTTCATTTGGGTGCAGAGAGTACTTACCAGATGGCTTCTCATTTGTTTGAAGGTTAAAATGTAATGAAAACTTTAAAGAACATCATCAAAAGGTGTGAGGTTTGTCAGAAAAATAACCCAAAGACTGAAAAGCTAGCAAAATCTGGATTACAACGACGTGGAAAGTATCCTGGAGAGAACTGGGAAATTGATTTTACTCATATGCCAAAAGCTAATGGATATTCTTGCTTAAAAGTTTGGGTGGATACTTTTACTGGATGGATTGAGGCTTTTCCATGTTGTAGTGAACAAGCTAAGGAGGTTATAAAGATTTTAAATCATGAAATTATCCCCAGGTTTGGACTGCCACGGAGCCTTCAGAGTGACAATGGCTCCGTCTTTAAAGCTGCTGTAACTCAGGGGGTGTCTAAAGCTCTAGGAATAGAATATCACTTACACTGTTCCTGGAGACCCCAATCCTTAGGAAAGGTTGAAAAAGCTAATGACATTATCGAAAGACATCTGCGCCCCAGAGGGATGGGATGGGAAGGGAGGCGGGAGGGGGGATCGGGATGGGGAACACATGTAAATCCATGGCTGATTCATGTCAACGTATGGCAAAAACCACTACAATATTGTAAAGTAATTAGCCTCCAACTAATAAAAATAAATGAAAAAAAAAAAAAGACATCTGTGCAAATTAACTCAAGAGACGTAGGACAACTAGATTAAAGTCCTACCCATAGCTTTAATGAGGGCTCGGACTGCCCCCCAAAAGGAGGGACTGTCCCCCTTTGAATGTATTTATGGAAGGCCTTTCTTATGCACAGACATTGTTATAGGCCCTGAAACCTTGGTATTAACTAATTATGTAACTCAGCTCTCAGTGTTTCAACAGGCATTAACAGAACTCTGGGAGACGACTCCTGACCCAGCTTGAGTCAAGCAAGCCTCTATTTGAGCCAGGAACTGAGGTCCTCATAAAAACATTGGGATCAGGGGGCTCATCCCTCGAGCCCTCTGGGAAGGCCTTTACCAGGTTATTCTTTCTTCTCCCACAGCTGTCAAAGTGCCAGGAATTGATTCGTGGGTACATCACACTCGAGTTAAGAGGTGGCACCCTGACCAGAACTAAGTGATTTCATTTTATGTCTTTACTTTCTATGCTCTGACTTTGTACTTTTCAGATGGGCCTGATAATCTATGTGAGCCTACTTATGCTGACTCCAAAAAATCCTGAGTCTGTCGTTTGATCCTCAAGACAATGCCTTCCTGTCCTGGGCTCACTCCTAGCAGTATTTCACGATCAGTCTAACAGCTGGGTCTGTGGAGCGCTCCCCTCTTCATCAGTGGAAGGCTTCCCGTGGTGGACATCTCCACTTCAAGGAAAAGACTTTCTCCAAGTCTGCGAATACCTTGAACAACAATCATATGCGATGCCTCCTCTTCATCTGATGACATCTAATAACCTTAAGATGGACTGATGTAACTATGGACATAATATGACTTTTCATTTTGATTTTAACTTGGTTTAATAATATTTTACCTTACGTATGTAACTGTATAATGAGGTTTTCTAACCGTCTAAAAGCTTTTAATTTACAAGTGGTTGTCCAAGCTCCTACGAGTGCCACAGCCTCCTCCAACTATTACTTGGGGCCCCTGGATCAGAGACCCTCAATATGAGGGTTAGGAGAATATGTTGCCTTAATAATTTAGGGACCACACCCCTAAACAGCAGGAAGTAGTTATGGAACAAAAACGACACCCCTTTCCCTTGGCAACATAATTCTCCTAAAAGAAAAGGGGGGAATGAGAGAGTCAATTCCTAGGCAGGTTGATAAGAAGTCCAGGGGTCCCCAAGGAGAGAGGGGGTCTGGAATTCTCAAGGAAGAAGAAAGGACAAACTTTTTTGTCCCTCTATATTCCTTAGGATTATATAACAATAATATATCCTGCTTGAGGACAGTCTCTGGAAAAAATCTTCTGGCTAATCCTGTTATCTTAAGGTGTAAATTATAGGAGTAGGTCTAGTAAGGTCTTTACAACCTCCAGACATTCTTTTGATTCACTGTAATAACTAATTAGAGAGTATATAACTCCATAGCTAACACTAGCAGGGGGGTACTCTTTCTGCCCCCTTCTGATGCCTATGTCAGAAGCTTTCTCTATCTCCTTTATACTTTAATAAAAGTTTATTACACAAAAGCTCTGAGTGATCAAGCCTTGTCTCTGGCCCCGGATTGAATTCTTCTCCTCCGGAGGCCAAGAATCCTGGTGTCTTTGCGTGATTCAACAGCAACCTTTCACTGACTTCTCATGATGTGAGTGGAATCTTAAATTGTAAGGTTAATATTGGATGGTAGATAGTCAGCGTCTTAAATATCAGTCATTGTTGTTAGAAGGACCAATAGCTAAGCTTAAAGTCTGTGGAAACTTAAATGCTGCCACTTCCCTTCCGGAGAAGGAAAATGAAACACCTGATCATGATTGTTCTCAATTTCTAACTTTAAACTCTCCTAATTACAGTAATTCTGATTGTTCCGTTTTTGCTGTTTTCTCCCTGCATCTATCACGGTGTAGCTGGATTTGTTTCTAGCCACATGAAGGCTTTTAAGTTACAAATGGTTGTGCTCAAACTTCTGCGACTGTGGCGTCTTCTTCCAGCTACTACTTCAGGCCCCTGGATCAGAGACCCTCAATATGAGGGTTAGGAGAATATGTTGCCTCACCAACTTAGGGACAATGCCCCTTATCAGCTCAGAAGCAGTTACAAAATGAGAAGGATGCCCCTTTCCCTAGGCAATATAATTCTCCTAAAAGAAAAGGGAGGAATGAGAGGGTAACAGGCAGGAAGGCTAGAGGCCCCCAAATGTGGAAAATAGGCTGCAAGTGTTAGACATTCTTTCTCTCTCTCATAAGTGGCAGGAGGAAACAAACTACAAGTGTCAGATTTTTCCCCCTTCTCTATACAAAATTAAAATGAGATTTCTTTTCAAATTCTGTTGCCATCATGACACCTGATTCCACCTGAACTAAACTTTTCTCAAAACTTGAGCGACCCAATGCGTTTTTCTCATGGAAATGTTTTTCTTAAGCTATGTTAGTTAATTATATATTTACCCTAGACTTAGATCAAGAACTCCTTATTGCCAAATTTAGACATAAATTGAAGAAAGTAGGGAAAACCACTAGACCATTCAGGTATGACCTAAATCAAATCCCTTTTGACTTTACAGTGGAAGTGAGAAATAGATTTAAGGGACTAGATCTGATAGACAGATTGCCTGATGAACTATGGACAGAGGTTCATGACATTGTACAGGAGACAGGGATCAAGACCATTCCCACGGAAAAGAAATGCAAAACGGCAAAATGGTTGTCTGGGAGACCTTACAAATAGCTGTGAAAAGAAGAGAAGCGAAAAGCAAAGGAGAAAAGAAAAGATACACCCATTTGAATGGAGAGTTCCAAAGAATAGCAAGAAGAGATAAGAAAGCCTTTCTCAGCGATCAATGCAAAGAAATAGAGGAAAACAACAGAATGGGAAAGACTAGAGATCTCTTCAAGAAAATTAGAGACACCAAGGGAACATTTCATGCCAAGATGGGCTCAATAAAGGAAAGAAATGGTATGGACCTAACAGAAGCAGAAGATATTAAGAAGAGGTGGCAAGAATACACACAGGAACTGTACAAAAAAGATCTTCACGACCCAGATAATCATGATGGTGTGATCACTCACCTAGAGCCAGACATCCTGGAATGTGAAGTCAAGTGGGCCTTAGAAAGCATCACTATGAACAAAGTTAGTGGAGGTGAGGGAATTCCAGTTGAACTCTTTCAAATCCTGAAAGATGATGCTGTGAAAGTTCTGCACTCAATATGCCAGGAAATTTGGAAAACTCAGCAGTGGCCACAGGACTGGAAAAGGTCAGTTTTCATTCCAATCCCAAAGAAGGGCAAGGTCAAAGAATGCTCAAACTATAGCACAATTGCACTCATCTCACACACTAGTAAAGTAATGCTCAAAATTCTCCAAGCTAGGCTTCAGCAATACGTGAACCATGAACTTCCAGATGTTCAAGCTGGTTTAGAAAAGGTAGAGGAACCAGAGATCAAATTGCCAACATCCGCTGGATCATCGAAAAAGCAAGAGAGTTCCAGAAAAACATCTATTTCTGCTTTATTGACTATGCCAAAGCCTTTGACTGTGTGGATCACAATAAACTGGAAAATTCTGAAAGAGACGGGAATACCAGACCACTTGACCTGCCTCTTGAGAAATCTATATTCATGTCAGGGAGCAACAGTTAGAACTGGACATGGAACAACAGGCTGATTCCAAATAGGAAAAGGAGTACATCAAGGCTGTATATTGTCACCTTGCTTATTTAACTTATATGCAGAGTACATCATGAGAAACGCTGGACTGGAAGAAGCCCAAGCTGGAATCAAGATTGCTGGGAGAAATATCAATAACCTCAGATATGCAGATGACACCACTCTTATGGCAGAAAGTGAAGAGGAACTAAAGAGCCTCTTGATGACAGGGAAAGAGGAGAGTGAAAAAGTTGGCTTAAAGCTCAACATTCAGAAAACTAAGATCATGGCATCTGGTCCCATCACTTCATGGCAAATAGATGGGGAAACAGTGTTAGACTTTATTTTTCTGGGCTCCAAAATCACTGCAGATGGTGATTGCAGCCTTGAAATTAAAAGACGCTTACTCCTTGGAAGGAAAGTTATGATCAACCTAGACAGCATATTAAAAAGCAGAGACATTACTTTGCCAACAAAGGTCTGTCTAGTCAAGGCTATGGTTTTTCCAGTGGTCATGTATGGATGTGAGAGTTGGACTGTGAAGAAAGCTGAGAACCAAAAAATTGATGCTTTTGAACTGTGGTATTGGAGAAGACTCTTGAGAATCCTTTGGACCGTAAGGAGATCCAACCAGTCCATCCTAAAGGAGATCAGTCCTGGGTGTTCATTGGAAGGACTGATGTTGAAGCTGAAACTCCAATACTTTGACCACCTCATGCAAAGAGTTGACTCATTGGAAAAGACCCTGATGTTGGGAGGGATTGGGGGCAGGAGGAGAAGGGGATGACAGAGGATGAGAGGGTTGGATAGCATCACTGACTCGATGGACATGAGTTTGAGTAAACTCCCGGAGTTTGTGATGGACAGGGAGGCCTGGCGTGCTGCAATTCATGGGGTCGCAAAGAGTCGGACACGGCTGAGCAACTAAACTGACTAACTTGTCTTTCTTCAAGTCCGTTCTGGCTATGAGTCAGAACAAACTTGACAAACCAGTATGTTTTACTCAACAAACCAGTATGTTTTACTCAACAAACCAGTGTGTTTTACTCATGCAAATGTTCTCTTAAGCTATGTTAATGAGACTATGTATTTGCTTGGAAATCTGCCTTTCTTCAAGATTCATGTCAATAGTTTTATGGCCTGAGATGACTCACCTTGTGCCAATGTTATCTCAAAATACATGCTGTGGCTGGGTGCCCTGGTGCCAGTCTATGAGTTCTGAGACATTTCCTTTTACTAATTAGCAGCCTGCTAGTATGTATATAACTTCATGCTAAAGACTAGCAGGGGGCACTCTTTCTGTCCCCTTCTGATGTCTATGTCAGAAGCTTTCTCTATCTCTTTTATACTTTAATAAAACTTTATTAAAAGCTCTGAGAGATCAAGCCTTGTCACTGGTCCCGGATTGAATTCCTCTCCTCCAGAGGCCAAGAATCCTAGTGTCTTTCACCGCTCAGCAACAATCTCTCAACACCACCCTCAATTCTGGATCACAAGTAGAAACCAGTCAGAGACGAGGCAGCTGATTACCTGAGCTTTCCTTAAGGTCTTCTGAGTTCATGATGGCAGCAGCTGGGTCTCAGAGCTCTCCCTCAGCTCCTTGTCTGGGTCAGGCTGGAAGGAGGTGATGCTTCACCCCTGGGGAAGAGAACACAGACTGTGGACTCCGTCAGTAGTGAACAGTGGCTGCAGGGAGCAGTGAGGGGGCGAGGTGTCTGGTGGGTTCCCCTGGGG